>NC_049981.1:32763981-32786580 GCF_000003815.2 Branchiostoma floridae
ACCCACTAGTGTGACATACAGTTGTTACTGATTAGCACCTACTTGAGAAAATGACTGTTTGTTTAACATTATTCTATTGCAATCAAAAATAACAAATCAAGGGATGAACATTTGCAAAACAGTGCATAATAGTTAATTAATACTGTATTGTGCAACTTATAATGATTATGAGATAAATAACTAAGTACCCAGGGTCATAAGAGCCTCTGTAAAAAGAAAAGCGTCCCGATTGGTTTGGATGCTGGTCCAGGACAGCACCCGTGTCCAATCATGACCAATGACTGATTTGGCTGATGAACAGCAGGTCTTTTTTCATTAGAAAATGTCTGAAAATGGACATCAATTTCTTACTCGAAAATCTCCAACGGACGGGATGAAGCGATTGGATTGGACAGGGGGGTTGGGTCAGGGAAATCTGGATTGGATAGGGGGGTTGGGTCAGGGAAATCTGGATTGGATAGGGGGGTTGGGTCAGGGAAATTTGGATTGGATAGGGGGGTTGGGTCAGGGAAATCTGGATTGGATAGGGGGGTTGGGTCAGGGAAATCTGGATTGGATAGGGGGGTTGGGTCAGGGAAATCTGGATTGGATAGGGGGGTTGGGTCAGGGAAATCTGGATTGGATAGGGGGGTTGGGTGAAAATGATGAAATTGGATTGGACGGGGGGGTTGGGTAAAAAAAATCTGGATCGGATGGGGGGGTTGGGTCGGAAGCTGGATTGAGACCTCTTCCACCCCCCCTTCTCAATTATTTTTTGGAACAGCCCAATGTTCGCCGTGGATTTATACTTAATGAATGGCTGATAAGAATTGCAGACTACTTATACTCCCCTGACGGTAACCACTGCTTGGAGAAGCGAAAATGAATGTTCATAGTTAATAGTGTGTAGTCTATTTTTATCTGGAAATTATGAACGGGAACGCTGTTCTAAATGCCAACGCCACCCCCCTCCCCACACACATGAAAATATTTACGTAAGTTCTACGACCTTTTGTACCAAGCACGTACTCGGATATTCATAATAACTAAATAATTCTTGCAAAAATATCTCTTGGCAATCAAATTCTTACCTTCAACTTATTCTGGACAGGACAAAATCGGCAGAATACTGCAAAAACTGGACGAAGGAAACATCGACAGGAATCAAGATGGCGGATAGCAAATTAAGTCTTGACATGTCAAAGGTCACAGTTCCTCGCCAACAATAATAGATACACCTGATTATCCAAATCTCATCGCGTGATGACGCACATCACAAAAGCCGTGAGGAACAGCTAAGGCCATGTTGATTTGATTATATGGATGACATCCTCCAGGAACTCCAAAACTGATGCGAGCGAGCGAATAAAAAAAAAGTTTGGCCAAAAAAAAAAAGTTGCCTTCAGTATGAAATCAAAGTGGCCAGGAAGGTGGAACATAGGACTAAACACACATAGTATGGTATACCAACAGTTAGGTGTAAAAAAAACCAGACGAACAGGTTTCGCCAATTACAAAATGGACACACTATGTCGGCAGCCATTTGGGGTCTAACCGGGGGGCCAAGAAGACAACAAGAGTGAAGTCAAGTAGAGTTTATAGTCAATTTATAGTCAATTGCACCAAGTTTCTACAGTCAAAGGTACCGAGACAGTTAGCCTTTATTTAACATGGAGGTGGGATTTTAAAATGCAGTGGGAATCCAATAATCCACCAAACAGATTCCTTTGTAGCAAAATTGACCAATTACCATTATTTTGAGTATTACCAGTTCTCAAGTTTCCACAGACAATCAGGTCCAGGTTCATGTCCGGACCTGGAAATGATCGTCTGGACCTGAATTTTCTGTACTGGTACCTCCCCCAACCAACAATAGATTTTTTCTCTTCTGTCCTTTCACATCTTATTCTTTGACTTTAGATTCATTTTGGCATTCTATGGCATTAGTTATCTGTTTTCTGATACTTTTTTTCAATCTACGGAATATTTGTGCTCATTTTACAGCTGCTTTGCACAATTTATTGTGTGGTCGAAAACTTTTTTTTTTTTTTTGGAAATGGCCGAAAATTGGTGCGAGCGTGGATGTCATCCATATAATCAAATCAACGTGGCCTAAATGGAGATAAATTTCTAGTCTTGTTTATGTTGTTAACTTCAGTAACACTTCAATTACTTTGGTTCACTGAATACATCCTCACACTCAGGGTTGACATCGCGGCAAAGCCTAACGATATCACCCCTGACAATTCAGCCAGGGTATTTGGGGCGCCCTGCTTATGAATACTAATGAGCTTGCCTGATTTGTCGCGGGCCAATCAGCGACCGGATTGCAAGTTTCGAACAAACAGCGTACGGCGCGGCGTGTACAAAGATCTGTTTATCTTTGCGTGATGGTAATGTTTTTTTTTTTCGTATGCTAGGTCGGTACATGTATACGGTGATGCCGTGGTTACCCTATACCCACAGAACCGACAAATGTTAAATTTGGTACCTGATAAAGACGTCTGGACGCTGAAAGAATGTTACGCTGGTACTGTTATCTTGCTCTTGAATATTAATGAGTCGCCTTATATGGCGCCTTTCCGAGCTTTCGACAACAAAAAGCCAGTTGGTTAGAAGCCACGCCCCAAATACCCTGGCTGAATTGTCAGGGGTGATATCGTTAGGCTTTGCCGCGATGTCAACCCTGAGTGTGAGGGTGACTGACTAGAACTCAGGAGTTATGCTAGGGAAACGTATTGTAAGGTATCAAGGTATTTAGATCATGAAAAAAAAAAAAAAAAAACTTTCTAATGTCACTATTCTAAGTTTTACCAGACTCCACAGGTTGTTGAGAAAATGGTAGAAATAGACCAAATAGACTGAATAGTGTCAGAGTAGCTAGCAGGCCACATTCAATCTAATCCGTCATCTAATTTCTAGCATTATCTTTGCAGCGACCTATGGAGCCTGGTAGAGGCTACTACTATTCCAGGAACAAATATCAATTAGCCTTAATGCCTGAAGAGTTTCTTTAATTTCGGTTAATTGTTTTTCACAAGACTAATATCAAATATTGCAATATTCATATACATATTAATTGATGATATTGATCTATTTCAGTAATGTACATGTATTCTAGTCTCTACCAGGCTGTACAGGTCTCTGAAAAAATACTGTAAATGCAGAAATGTTCGCGGTGGATAAATGTTCGCGGTTTTCGCGGTGGCCGCTTCACTGCGAATTTAAAACCACCGCAAACATTTTTCCATTACAGTATGAGACTACAGTGCATGGTGCTACCGCGAAATTAAATCCCCGCGAAATTAAATGCATTTACAGTAGTAGAAATGTACAAAATACATGTAGACATGCAACATGTCAGAGGAGTTGGACTGTCAAGGGTACAAACTGTACTCCCATGCCATCAAACGCCTCAGGCAATCTGTCTATTTGGCCAAATTCTACAATTTTACTTAAGACCTACAAAGCCTGATAGAGGCCACACCTAGCCTTGTGTTTGTCTGAATGTTGTTGCTATGATTTACCAGAGAACTGGACTCCAATCGGTCACATTCCCTCAGCTTTATTTGGACAAAGGGTGGACATGAATCAAGTTTCTAAGCACATAGCACATGAACCGACTGGCACACTACTCCCTATAAACATGTGTCAACTACATGTGTATGTACATTTAGTTTCAGATGTAAGTTATACAACTTTGAGTTCCATAACTACCTTTTTTTCATACTACATGTATTGGCGTATTCATTGCTTCCACTTAAGGTATCTCGGTTGGCTAAATTGGCATTTTGACCTTCCACTGTTTTCTTATTAATAAATTAAGAAAGAATGAAGCCGTAACGAATGTTGATAGATGGGCATTAGAGAATTCTAAATCTGATTTTTTGGGGGCCAAATTGATGACGTCATCATTTTTATTCCCTCTGATATTATTTTTTTCTATGACAAAATACAGCACTTTGGTACATACCACTGTAATGATACTTCGTTTTTCGTTGCATAATGATGAAAGCTACAAACGTAGTGTTGCGCAAATTGATATCTACTAATGATCTGTAGTAATTAGAAAATGTTTGTTTTCATCTAATTAAAAAATTTGATTCTTAATAACTACAGATCGTTAGTAGATATCACGTTTGCGCAACACTACGTTTGTAGCTTTCATCATTATGCAACGAAAAACGAAGTATCATTACAGTGGTATGTACCAAAGTGCTGTATTTTGTCATAGAAAAAAATAATATCAGAGGTAATAAAAATGATGACGTCATCAATTTGGCCCCCAAAAAATCAGATTTAGAATTCTCTAATGCCCATCTATCAACATTCGTTACGGCTCCATTCTTTCTTAATTCATTAATAAGAAAACAGTGGAAGGTCAAAATGCCAATTTAGCCAACCGAGATACCTTAAGTTGGTATACTTAAACCTGTTTTTGCATTACATGAATCTAATTGTTTTAAGTAATCATAATTGCTCCTGATGTACATACATGTATTTTTTTAATTTTTCATACATCTGTATTACAGATGTATGTATGAAAAAGCGATTAAAGCTGATATACATAAAAAGCGACCTGCACACATGCTACAGAAATCTCACTTTTCAGTCTTCCCTTTTCCTGCGAAATGCTTTGCTACATGCCTGTCCAACTGGTGTTTCTGGCGCGCTGCATAGTCACACAGATCACACTTGTACGGCTTCTCCCCTGTGTGAACTTTCACATGTCTGGAGAGGCTGGACCTATCAGCCGTCCTGAACGAACACTCGCCACAGCTGTGGGGTTTCTCACCTGTGTGTTTGTTAGCCATGTGTATGTCCACTTGGCTTTTCCTGACCGCGCCAAAGTCACACAAGTCACACTTGTACGGCTTCTCTCCTGTGTGTGTCTTTATGTGACTGGATAGGGTAGCTTTGTCAGCTGTCTTGAATCCGCACTCCCTACACATGTAGGGTTTCCTACCGGTGTGCTTGTACATATGTCTGTCCAGGTGAGCTTTTCTAGCTGTGCAGAATTCACACAGGGGACACTTGTAGGGCTTCTCTCCGGAGTGGACTTTCGCATGTCTGGAGAGGTGTGATTTGGTACCAGCCTTGTACCCACACTCCCCGCAAACATACGGTTTCTCACCGGTGTGTTTCACCATGTGTGTGTCCAAGTCCGCTTTCCTACCTGCGCTGTACTCACATTGGTCACACTTGTACGGTTTGTTTTCTGTGTGTGTCTTCTTGTGCTGTGCTAGGTTGGACTTGTCGGCCGTGTCGTATCCGCACTCCACACAGATGTAGGGTTTGTCTCCGCGGTGTTTTGCCATGTGGATGTCCAGGTTTTGTTTCCAAGCAGTGCAGAAGTCACACAGGTCACACGCGTAAGGCTTCTCTCCTGTGTGGGTCTTCATGTGCTGATTGAGGTGGGACCTCTTGGCTGACCTGTAGTCACACTTTCCGCACTTGTGGGGTCTCCCTTCGGTGTGTATCTTCATATGCTGAGAGTAGTAGGACCTGTCAGCTGTCCTGTACCCACACTCACCGCACAGGTATGGTTTCTCCCCAGTGTGTTTAGCTTGGTGTACATCCAAGTAGTTTTTCCAGGCGGTACGGAAATTGCACTGGTCACATTTGTATGGTTTCTCCCCTGTGTGGATTTTGACGTGTCTGGACAGATGGTACTTGTTAGCTGTCTTGTAGTCGCACTCCCCACACGTGTAGAGATTCTCCCCGGTGTGTTTTGCCATGTGGACAATCAGGCTTTTCTTCCACGCTGAGCTGAAGTTACACTGGTGACATTTGTACGGTTTCTGGGATGTCTGCAGATCAGAGTAAGTCTGCATGTCAAACTGCTGGTACGCAACATCTCCGTACTGGTAACTGTCCTGCATCTTTCCTCCTGTATGGATGTCACATCCCTGCTGAGCTCTGCCATGTATCCACCGTACATGTAAGGTTCCTCCTCAGAGTTTCCTCCTTCCCCACTCATGTAGGATTTCTCCCCATACATGTAGGGTTCCTCACCAGTGTTTCCACACATAAAGGGTCTCTCACCAGTGTTTCTGACCTCCCCACACATGTAGGGTTCCTCACCAGTGTTTCTGACCTCCCCACACATGTAGGGTTCCTCACCAGTGTTTCTGCACTCCCCATACATGTAGGGTTCCTCACCAGTGTTTCTGCTCTCCCCATACATGTAGGGTTCCTCACCAGTGTTTCTGTCCTCACCACACTTGTAGGGTTTCTCACCAGTGTTTTTGCCCTCTGCGCACATGTAAGGTTCTTCACAAGTGTTTCTGCGCGCCCGACACATGTAGGGTTCCTCACCAGTGTTTTTGCCCTTCCCACATGTGTAGCGTTTCTCACCAGTGTTCCTGCCCTCCCCACACATGTAGGGTTTCTCACCAGTGTTTTTGCCCTCCCCACACATGTAGGGTTTCTCACCAGTGTTTTTGCCCTCCCCACACATGTAGGGTTTCTCACCAGTGTTTTTGCCCTCCCCACACGTGTAGCGTTTCTCACCAGTGTTCCTGCCCTCCCCACACGTGTAGCGTTTCTCACCAGTGTTCCTGCCCTCCCCACACATGTAGCGTTTCTCACCAGTTTTCCTGCCCTCCCCACAAGTATAGGGTTCTTCACCAGTGTTTCTACCTCCACCACACATGGAGGGCTTCTCACCAGTGTTCCTGTCCTCCCCACACATAAAGGGTTTCTCACCAGTGTTCCTGTCCTCCCCACACATGTAGGGTTTCTCACCAGTGTTTCTGCCCTCCCCACACATGTAAGGTTCTTTCCCAGCATGCTGTGCCACACCCTTCATGTTGGACTTGTCCTTGCAGCTTCCCATGTCAGCTCTTGGCTTTCCTGTGACTTCATCTGTCAATGTCTCTTGAGAAACTTCAGTAGGAGACCCACAACTAGCTGATGCCATATCTCCACCTGTATGATGGGGAAGCAGTATTCCACAAAGTTCTGATTGCTGCTAAGTTGGAATTTTGACTTAAGTGACAATAGTATAAATCAAATAAGTAATTTAATTTTTTTCTTCATTTACTGTACCCACTTTTCACATAACATAAGAGTAGTGCCATATTGACCTGTTCAATTAATTAACGCTTTAAAATTACAATGCAACTTTAATTCCTAAATTGAATTGACGAAGGAGTCATCCGATGCCTTAGAATTCCCATTCAACTTCTGCAGTGTGGCAAGGAATAGGAAGACGACGCCCACCTGGCTGAGGAAATCTACTGTACACAAAGCCCCGCCGCCCCCCACCCCTCCCATTTAGCTACGGAGGTACAACTTATTAGTGAGTCTACCAACACATAAAAACCTTCTCTTATCGAAAAAAAACATCTTACATACCTGCTGCTGTTGCTCGTTTTCGTCTTTGGGACCGACGAAGACGTCAAAGCGTCCCCAATTGTACGATTGTGTACATTCAATTTTCTAACGAGCAAAGCAATATGGCGGATACGAATAGTGGAGGTGAAAGTTTAAAGGTCGACTTGTACTGATTACCTCAACGTGTCAATACATGTATGTCAGCTGAACCGCTAATTGCTAACCGTCACTAAACGTAAGGAATATTTCAATCTCTAACAAAGAAAACGCGATATACCTATTAGGATTGTGCGATTCTATGGTGTACTACTTTATTTATGGTGCAATTATTCATAGAAGCATGCTCCTTTGTTTGTTTGAACCTTTATTTATTCAAGAGAAGCTCAAGTCAGTCTGAGCAGGCCGATTTTCATTGAGGTCATGAGGGAGGTAAGGGTCAGATAAAATATAACAGAGATACAGATTACAATTGGTCTTAATAAATCTATCAACCTATATCCCTACACAAATATGGAACGGAACATCATATATATAGTAGGGCGAGTAGCTTCGTAATCCTAGCCCGTGTCCGTTCGTTTTGAATGCTATTGATTACACAGATGTTCGGAAAGGCGTCAAGGCTAGGCAATTGTGTCAGTAATCTATCGATTTGTTCACTTGAGCATAAAATTCTGTGTTTCAATGAAAAAAATTAAAATCACCGTATGTGTGCTTGCAATTTTCCTCTTTTCCGGACTCTGAATACACAAATGTTAACGTTAGGTCCAAAAGTCATATTTACGAAGAGTTGTGTGTTCCCAAATATATCTATCTGTATCCAGCGAAAAAGTTCGAAATTTGTTGCACACTGTACAACAAAGTCAGCCTATGGAAGGAGGTGGATGTAAAATTGAAAAAAAAAAAGATGACAGAGAACACTTGCGTTGGCTAGCTGTTTTCTTGTGTACAAATGGCACAATAAGTGTGGTGAATCCCGTTGGTCAGTCATCGCCTTGCCCGCCTTTCTCTGCGCTGATGTGGAATATTTGATTTACCTTTACTCAAAAATGATCTGTTGGTGATGATCATGTGCACCTCCAGGGTCAATTCGTGATACGTTTTAGTAAGATTTCTTTTTACATTCTTTTTGAATGCCAAAATGCAATGAAAATTGAAAACAAATTTAAAGTTTCCGAAATGAACGCAGCTTGGGGTAGCAAAGTAGGCAGTCACTGTGACACGACAGGAAGTCTACTAAGGACGACACCCAGATCAGACATTGGAATTATTTTTTTAGAAAATGGCACTTTATTCCAAAGAGGCAATAGAATCCACCGCCACCAATACTTATACTGTTGTATTATATATGTATCATTTGCAGACAACTGCACTAAAAGCGTACATATGTTGAGATTAAAACTTAAACCATTCATCATTGTATATTGGACCAATTAAACATACGTGCAGAGAATATTACGCAAAAATACACTTTGACGTCGTGCTGTCTGATAAGAAGACACAGAAAAATGCATACAGCTATAGGTCTAGTCGTGTCTTGTATATTTTGGTACAAATGTAGTATACTCTAAAAGTTGACAAACCGTAACATTTGAAAATGAACGGCGGGGTTCAGACAAGTTCGGCCCGAGTCTACGCTGTTCGACAGTGCCCAGCGGCGTTATGCAGGGCGAGCTTCTCCAGTCCTGGACTGTTTCTTTGAAAGCTGAACTGTAATTTTATATACTCTCTAATTTACCGCGTAGCTCCCTCATTGTGTCATCTCGGGGTACGTAAGAGTAATTCAAGTAATGGTATATCATAATATAGAAACAAAAAACACTATAAATTCTCAAAGTAACTTACAAGAAGATTAGAAAGTAGCAGTAAACTATACATTTTATCTAATGTAGAATGTTGCTGACCAATTCACCTGTAAGAATTAAAAGACTATTTCTTTTCTTTAAAAAATGCATTAGGTTTCTAAGCTGCCCAATACAGTGTGGAACATTTCTTCAAGCGTCAGAATGTCGTGCTGGAAATGAAGCCTGATTATAGAAATTATGTATGTTTCACTACAAAACACGCGAATTGACTCCGCTACATTACCTTTATTCTGGCTTAATCTTCCCCCTATGCAGGTGGCCGTACTTTCCTACATTTCTTTGAATGATAATATAATTTACCCAAACAATGCAATTTGTCCAACACGTCACAGCAAAATGCTAGTGAACCGAAACATCAATCTGGTGAAGCACGTTTGTGGGCATTAAATCCATGAGTATGTATCAAATTATCATAATCTACTTTTCCTTTTCCTTAGGTATTAATGCTGCTCATAAAAAGACATCAATCTGCTAAAGCACTTTTGTTTGACCGTTAAATGCATGAATATATATCAAATGATTATAATCTACTTTTCCTTAAAGGTATTAACGCTGCTGAAAAAGAAAACTGACATGTAAGTATTGCCAGACATGAGTGTAGCAAGATTCCGCAGAAAATGTTCCAAGATGCTCTGGTTATGGTCTGATTTTCATAGACACAGATTTAAGGGAGTAATCAGAGCCTCTCCAGTTGTACCACATCAAACCTTGCCAGGTTGAACAGGAGCTCCCACAGTTGCCCAGGTAACGGCCGTTAAGGTAGGAGTGGCTGCAGCTCCTAAACCACCAGCCGCCTTGTCCGTACCGCTGGGAACAATGGCTGGGCCAGACATCATTGTCCCTGTCCACAGTGGTGAACCTGTACCCGTTGTTGGAGTGCGAGCCAGTCATGGAGTCTCCCGCGTTACCAGAATAACCAGAAACGTGCAGCCGGTAACCGTCCGCCTCACCGGACACCCTGGATGGGAACATTACGGCACATCATTATGTAAAATATGTGACAGTTGAAATGTTGACAATTATAAACCTATTTTTCTGGAATGTAAAAGGCTAACTGACTTGTGGAACTCAGTTCATACCTTTGTACCATTTAGTCCCAGTAACCCTAATAATGATTTTTTAGGGTGATATTAGCCCAGGTAAACCTACCAGAGCTTTTGTAAATTTCATGCAATTGACTAAGACATTAACATAATTTATGCATGGTGTTTTCAACATTGACTAACGTACATATGTCACAGTTATTACATTCCCATCATTATCTCAATGAAATGTCATGGATGTTATATTTTCACTAGCGTTTGTCTGTCATTACCTGCCTGAGAGACCATACCTGCCATAAATGTTAAGGGGGCTGAAACTTGCCCCACTTTGTCATGACACTGAAAGCTATCTACCACCCAAATGTCAAGACCATATCACGTCCGGGACAAGAGATACATAGAAAAAACTGCTATGATAGAATATTCTCATTAATTATGCAAATGCATTCCTTTTTTGCATAATTAGTATTTCATTTTGTACAACATTGTCTAAGGTACCAACATACCAAAAGTCATAAAAATTCGCTGTTCCCTTATTGAGTCATCGTCTTCAGAAGTTTTTGACAAAAATGCCCCTGCTATCCCAAAACTAGTCGCTAGGGGGGCCAAACTCATGTCACTTATTCCTGAGCACAAGAGCTATCTAACACCTATAGCAAACCCGGAAGTTGCGCTGCAGCACCAAGGGAAGCCGCTAAGGGGTTCCAAAATCTAATAATTTTCAGCTTTCATCACACACCACGAACACGCCAAGTATGAAACCAATCCACCCATCCGTTCTTGAGTTATCTTGTTGACAGACACACAAACAGGGTAAAATATAACCTCCATGAAATTTCAAGAGGAAAGAAGGGGGACGTCATCCACAAGTTGTCCAAACCCCGCAAGATGCTGAGAAGCCAGAGCTACACGCCAGAGCAAGATAAACAGCCAAGGGAAGACAACATCTCGGAAAAAGATGGATATCCCTCTTTACTTCCTGTATATCGAATGTGTAAACAGACCTTTTATGACATGTGTAATTGTTCTAGAACAACAGATGAAGTCATGCTATAGGTCACCTGAGGTCAGGGCAACCTGCCTCTATGATTTAAGGTGCGGTACCGGTGCAGTACGCACCGAGGGCAGAATGCACTGGAAAGGTATATAGGTGCAAACTTCACTGTACTTGTGTCATTTAGCCTCTAGCCACGGAAGAAGCTGTAGATAGGAAAACAAGTTTGGCCGACAGGCTGAATAAAAGTTCACAACTTGAACTATGCGGCCCAGGTGTCTTTCTGAGGGACGACTGCAGTGTGCAAGATGTCGGTAGCTTGAGGGATGAATCTACTCCACTATATACTCCATGACATTTCATGTTCATGGAGGTAAATATAACCTTATAAGAATAATGGTTTACTTTAATGTGTATCTACATTGAGCTACCCACAGATAGCCCCCTGAAGGACAAAGTGTGTGTGTGTGTGTGTGGGGGGGGGCTTCTAAGGTCCCGGGCTAAGACGGGCGCACGGAATGGCCCAACTGTGGGGACTGTGACTACCGCGCCAGACAGAGTGCTTCACTACTGCGGCATACTGAGGGGAAAATGAATCTATACCACTAGATAATATTAATATAGAATACAACACGGGGTATTTCGTATCACGCGAGGTACCAGGCGATCCGACCTGCGGGAGGGCTGGGATCGAGGAGGAAACTCATGTTTATCGAAAAAAAGAGCAAAAAACCTGTCCTGAATGCACATTGCGATAACAACTTTATTCGTCCATTCGAACAAAAGAACTAGGTAAAGGAACAAGTTTCGAACCGGTTAACGGAATATGCTTCGAAACGGTTAACGGAACATGCTTCCAATTTTCGACATCGCGTTCTATTTAATCGATGGAAACCCGTGTGATACAACTTCGAAGCCTATGTCATACGGACAATTATCACACGGTCCGGAACACCTGTATCGAACGTTTTCGCGTTACAGGTATGATATAAATCAAAGTATTAGACGTTTCAGAACTAATCTGACCACTTTTTACCGGTAGAGATTCCGATTAGAGTTTCTTTCGACAGAGCCTCAGAGCGCGAACTGATCTGAACTCAGAGCGCGACCTCTACCGGTAGAATCGCAGATTCTGTCAGATCGAGACCTCTACCCGATGTGTGAGTATGTGTGTGCGCAAATGTGTTTGTACGTTTATTCCATCAAAAACACTAACCTGAACGTGCTATAAAGGGCGAAACGTTGATTGCCTTGCCAATCCTCCATGTCAATTCTTAACTGGTGTTTTTTAAAGTTTGTCAGGAGGTGGATGATCTCGTTCCCAAGCCAAAATTCCCCCTTTTTGTCGCCAAAGCCCAGCTTGTACTCCTCCCAGTTCCGGTTGAAGGGAACCGACCCGTCCTGCCGCCGCTGGATCACTGTCCACCCGCCTTCTGTGTAGAGGTACAATCGACAAGCTTAACACTATCACTGTGGCCAAGTAATGTTATACTAGTAATATAGTCAAGGTATCTAATAGAATGGTCGAGGAATCTTATCTTATGATTGTTGAGTCGCTGAAAAAAACAATGTATTTTAGACATTTTTCCTGATACGTTGACACAATCATACTAGATCTTCATAAGCAGACTCTGGGGCTGAGGAAGGATAATTGTCATAACCAGTGTAGAAAAGAAAAATTTACAGACAAGACATGCCGTTATGGGGAAGTTTTTTTTTCAGATATACAGTACCTGCAGTGTCCATGTCACAGTAGGTTCCGATCCGGTCAGGGTAGAAAAACACCGTGTACACGCCACTTGCTGTCCGCCCTGAGGCACGGTACTCATCGCAACCTGTAGAATCTGTGTAAGAAATGTATATACATACATATAACTTTATACCGAACGACTTGCAATAGCACATTTACCGTTTGCATTTTTGCATAATTTATTGCATCATGGGTTTTGATAAAAAGTAGTATGAATGTCAAAGCACAGCTTATCATGGGATGAGATTTACATTTTTTGAAAATAGGAACATTAGCAGACGTAGTGATGCTACTCAAGCTGAACAACAGCACAATCTTATCGACCTATCTGATCATCATTCACTATTTGTTTCCACAGAAGCGATCACTAATTATGTTTTGAACGAATCATACAAAAACATTAAAAAAAGAGTTCGGAGACTTCATATCTCCATGAAATATTCTGATTATGCAAATGACTTCAACATCTACATAATCTATGCTTGGTTATGTACACCTTTAACTAACGTACACAGGTCACTATGTTGACATTCCAATCATTTACTGCACCACTTAGAAGAATTGTAGCACTTTTGCATTGATTATCTAATTAGACCCATTGGCATAATTGGTATATATTAATGTTCCACCTGTCACAAATGCCATATGTAACATGTCTTCCTTATCAAAGACTGAAGCTTATCAGCCGGAATTTAGTCCGATTTTTGTGTTGGAAATTACAACTCAACTTGTTCCAGAATATGTCACATGCATTTGAGTCCTTTTATTGGAAAACACTGCATTGGTTTCTCTATTGAATATGCAAATTGATAGTTAATTTGCATAGTTTGAAATTCATTATATACATCTTTGTCTAAGCTACTTGTAACTTAATATCATGAATATCCATCAATCCATTGTCCAGTTATTGTCCTTGGAAGATGTTGACAAAAATAACCCTGAGCAAGCTGCTAGGGGGCTGAAACATACACCACTTCTTCCTAACTTCACAACTATCTGTCATCAACATATCAAGACGTCCAGGTCAAAAGATACAAAAAAAAACGAAAGCTGTGCTGTAGTACCAAGGTGGACATGTGTAGAATATTGCATGTGTAGAATTTTGTACTGTGTATATACCAAGGGGCTCAAATTTCACCTTGACCTCGGTCCCAACATCTACTTACTCGCCAAATATCATAGTCATCCATCCGGAGATTCTTGAGTTATGCTGACAACAATTATTTGGAAGCAGAGCGACACATAGACAGACACACCCAAAACAAGATCTCCATTTTTCATGGAGATCATTACAAAGCCAATATAAATACCAAAGCAATCTTACCATAACAGGAAACACTAGCGTCCTCGTCGTGCGCACAGTCGTGATCCCCCCATCCATTGTGCGGACAGTCGGTCAGTCTGGACTCGTTCCCGGTACAGGCCACCTGGTCCATCCAGATGTGGCCGCCGCCCCGCCCGAAGGAGCGCTGGGAGGACACAGGCCGGGCGTAACGGTAGCCCAGCTGACGGCACACCACCTGCGCATCCTCGTCTCCCCACCGGTCGTTACAGACCGTTCCCCACTCCCCGTAGTGAAGCACTTCCACCCTTCCTTCGGCAGAGGTGTTTCTGCCGGTTAAGCGTACTGTTGAGATAAAAGGTGACAAGAAAATGATTCAATACATAGGACAAGTCGGCGTGATTTAGCCATGCATGCGAATCTGCATCTGGTGCGATACGCTAGTCTCTAGGTGGCTGAAAAATAGTAACAATTGGCCGAAAAGACAGATAACACACATGAGAAGTTAGCGTAAATCAAATCTGACCTAGGAGTACAGTTTGCGGCCTAGAGTGTTACCTGTTATATAGAGACAATGGCCGATCCTAATTTAATAGACATGCTTTATCCAAATTACTTATCGCATTAGGATTAATTTGTTCAGTTTACATGGAATATCTCATAGGATGTGAAGTCCATTCTTTATCTGATAAAGCATGCCCAATGCATCTATTACAGAACCCCTTGTAGAAGGGTACTCACCGCAGGCATCCGTTACTATTCCGACATCATCGATGGCAATGTCGCCGTAAGCACCGCTGCCTCGAACAGTCTCAAAAACAATCTGTGATGATGTAATAAATCGTCATGGTGATGATATGTAGGACATGTGTGGTTAACATGAATAATTCCATCTAAGTAAAATGTTTAAAAATTAGAATATTTTGATGTTATTTTGCGGAAGTCAGTTATCCTTACTTGTTTTATCTTTTCTGTAGTTTTGCTACCGTTATGATGTAGTATGACGTAATTTTGGCACCAGAATATAACTTTACTGGCTTACACCGTCTGAATATGGAATTTTTATTGAAAGTTGTTAAACAAATCATTGACTAATAAGGTGGTCTCATTGATATAAAAGTCTGCCAATGGCATTGACGTCAAATGGCAATCTTCAATTTTCTAAAATACATTTTTTTTAATATATAACCCCGGCATCCAATTAAAATGGACAAATAATGGGCACTTTTAGTCCACCCGCACCTTCTAGATAGAATAACATTTCAATATCAATAGCTATGAAATTGGACTCTAACCTGCACGAATCCCTCCCGTTTCGGCAGTGCCAACTCGCTGAACTTCCATTGGTCCCCCTGGAAGTCTGACCTACTGAAAATGGCCTCTCCAAGGGTGTTGTTCCCGCGCTGTTTCACGTACACGTTGAGAGTGCCGACTTGTGTGCCGTACATGTGGTAGTTAAAGTTCAGACAGATGTTGTTCTCCGTGTTTAGCGGTGCGCTGATGAGCCGAGCCGTGTCACCTGCGGTACCACCACTGGCCTCAACGTACATGTACTTCCCTGTGGGGGTAACAGAAATCATGTTAGGGTGATGGAGTGTGTTGGAAAATAGGTTTAAATGTTTTTGCTATTCTGCGTGAAAATGTAGGAAATGTCAAATTTGCTAAGTATTGTGATTGATAGCAAAACTCAGTTCGCTCAAGTCTATCCTATGCAAGACTAATAGGGCCTTCACACTGAAACCGAATCAGCAAGAATCAAGCCGAACCAGCCGGAATGAAGTATTTGCAAAATTCGTGCCACATTCGGGGCCATTCGGGTGGGAATTCCAAATGGGCCTTAAATCCCATTCACACGAGAAGGAATGAGCCAGAATGCCGTGAGAATGAAAATTATTTTCTATTCCTGTGAATTCGTAGTGTATTCTAGACATTCTCACTGCATTCGAGATATTCTTTCGGCCACTTTCGGGCAGGATTCGAAGTGGCTTGCCATTTCGGTTCTCAATCGAATGAGATAAGAATGTTTCGAACAATGTTGGAATGCCGTAGAATGCGGTCAGACTGCAGTTAGAATAGGCAGAATACACTTAGAATCCACTATGAATGCCATTCGATATTTCTCCACTTCGAATGCACCTCGACAGTTTTTAACATGTCAAAAACTGTCGAGCCAGCCAAAAGAACGGGGACGAATATCTGGAATGCAGTACGAATGTTTAGAATACAGTACGAAATGCGAGGAACTGCCACGAATAGAAAAAAAAAATTCATTCGGACGGCATTCCGGCTCATTCGTGCTCTCGTGTGAAGGGGGCTTAAGCGACGTTACTGTACTCAAGTAATTATTGCATCTCTATGCCCGGGGGGGGTAGCCTCCATAGCAGGCTCTCTGGGGCTTTTTTTGGGCTCATAATACTCTTTTGCTGGCCATCTTTTTTGTACTGGGTCGCTGATTGCTGGCCTTTTCTGATTGCCTAGCCCCAAGAGCCTGCATGTTTTCGGCGCTACAAGTGATATTAAAAATGATTAGCCATTCATCTGTCCTATTAACACACACGTTAGGAATAATTCACAACTCCGTGAGAGGCAATTCGCCGACAAAACAATCGTTGCATTGTGTAACAGCTCGGATGGCCCGAGCTTGGCCGTCCTTCAGATGGGGAAACCCCGCTACTCGCTCCGCCCGAGCAAAGGCGTCGGACATGCCGAAAGAACGTCGAACTGGTAAGTTTTCACTTCTGTGTTTTCAAAAAGCCGTTTGACCCCGAAACCGTTAGAGAATTGTCGGGTCAGTGCACACGGGGCGTGACAGCGCACTGACTCCCCCAGACCTGTACCTGTGCTATTGCGGAACGTGTTGTCATGAGGCGGCCCAGTGTTACTGGTCGGGGTGTGCTGACTCCCCCAGACCCAGTCCGTGTCGTCGCTCGTGTCTTGTGTGAAGCCGCAACCCCCGGCTCCGTGCTGGAAGTCACAGAGTGGCCATGGCTCTGAAAAAAGGAGAGAGGATAAGATATATATATATATATATATATATATATATATATATATATATATATATATATATATATTTCTCCATTTTGCATACAACATCTCATTGGAAACATGGAGGAGCACCTATGTCGGGAATAAAAAAAGAAACGAAAAAACATAATGATGTGTTACGTACTACACCGCTGTATCGTTGAAGAAATTGTCCTGTTCAATACATATTGTCATGACATAGTAGACGTAAATCATAACGAAGATTTTTCGTTGATAACATTCAAGGAAAAGATGCCACAAGTCGACAAGGAGGCACGAATCCGGGTCATGAAAATAACTATTCCTTGCCGGGGCTAAACGATAAAGAAATGGGCGAAGTACGGCAACAACATTGTGCAACATACTTACCACTAGAAGTGCTGGGTCCGGCAGAGGCGCTACCTGTTTCACCGGCAACAACATTGTGCAACATACTTACCACTAGAAGTGCTGGGTCCGGCAGAGGCGCTACCTGTTTCACCGGCTGGGCCCTGCGGACCGTTTAGTCCATCAGATCCGGAAGGTCCTGTCTCACCGGCTGGGCCGGGTGGTCCTGTAGGACCGGCTGGTCCTGTTGGACTGGCTGGACCGGGTGGCCCTGTCTCACCGGCTGGGCCGGGTGGTCCTGTCTGACCGGGTGGTCCTGTCTGACCGGGTGGTCCTGTCTGACCGTCTTGTCCAGAGGGACCGGGAGGTCCATCAGATCCAGGCGGACCGGGTGGTCCTGTTGGACCGGGTGGTCCTTTCTCACCGGTTGGACCGGGTGGTCCTTTCTCACCGGTTGGGCCGGGTGGTCCTGTGTCACCGGTTGGGCCAAGTGGTCCTGTCTCACCGGCTGGGCCGGGTGGTCCTGTCTCACCAGCTGGGCCGGGTGGTCCTGCCTGACCAGGTGGTCCTGTCTGACCGTCAAGTCCAGGGGGACCAGGAGGCCCTGCTTCACCGGCTGAGCCCTTCGTACCGTTTAGTCCATCAGATCCGGGCGGACCGGAAGGTCCTGTTGGTCCTGACTGGCCGGGTGGTCCTGCCTGGCCTGGTGGTCCTGCCTGACCAGGTGGTCCTGTCTGACCGTTTTGTCCAGAGGGACCAGGAGGCCCTGCTTCACCGGCCGGACCCTTCGTGCCGTTTAGTCCATCAGATCCGGGCGGACCGGAAGGTCCTGTTGGACCGGCTGGTCCTGTCTGGCCGGGTGGTCCTGTCTGGCCGTCTCGTCCAGAGGGACCAGGAGGTCCTTCAGATCCAGGCGGACCGGGAAGTCCTGTTGGACCGGGAGGTCCTGCTTCACCGGCTGGACCCTTCGTACCGTTTAGTCCATCGTATCCGGGTGGTCCTGTTGGACCGGGTGGGCCGGGTGTTCCCGTCTGACCCGCTGGGCCGGGAGGTCCGGGTGGGCCTTGGACACCGTTCAGTCCAGCGGGTCCAGCAAGGCATCCTGTTCATTAGATAGCAATTGATGTATCATTTGATCATCACAAGAAAACATACAATTTTCGTTTGTTATGATCTCCATATTCATGCAACAAACAGCAATTACTCAAACAACTGGATGCGATTTGGGAAACGGTCAGAGTTCGCGGCCGTCAGACATTTCAGGTAGCATTTTTTTTTTTTTTTTACTCAATGGTCACCACGTAACAAGGCCTGAAGGCCACTCAAGGTTACGGGTTACATGATTGGAACTGTAACAGCAACTCTTCGCCCTAGGTCAGAAACATCATGATTGAGACCAGCCCAATTGCTCACTATGAGTGAGGACTAACTGACCCAATAGGCGAAGCAGGGGTTACGAGGGCTGCTCGGGAGATTCCCTACCCCTATTTTGGCCGGAATGGTTTGATCCGCTCGGGTGGATGTTCGCACATGTGGCGGGTTCTTTAACGTGCATAGGGTATGGCTCTCCCCATACACGGGACCTCCATTTAACGTCCTATCCGAGGACTCATTTTTCACTTGAGTAAAGTGAGGAAAGTCGTGTAAAGTGCCTTTCCCAAGGGCACAAGACCGGCAACACGGCAGGCGGATTCGAACCGGCGACCTCTCGGTCACGGGCCGAATACACTACCACTGTGCTACGCGGCCCCTCAATAACAATATCAATAACATCTCATGAATGACCTAGGAGAGCTTCTTGGAATGAAGGTTTTATATCCAATCATTACCCTAAAAGCCCAAGTATACTTGGTTTACCAAATTAACACCATACACGGTTAGTTATGCTCCAGCTAAAAGAAAGTATAACTATAAGAGTGTGAAAAATGAAAATAAAAAGCACATCATTTAAATGCGTGTCTCCTACCCCCGATAGTCATCGGCAATGTAATCTTGTTCGCAAAGTCTCCAGTGTTGCGCACAGATCTCTTGGCTCGCTGATGCACTTCAGCTCCGTACAGAAAGGTGGCGCTTTTGCCACGCCCAGCCCCACTCACGTCCTCCTGAGCGCTCGGACCTTGAGGACTGACCTGTAGGGCGACATTAGGTATACCTAATTAACTCCGTATCAAGCTAATGCGCTTAGAGACCCAGCTTGTCGTTAAAGTCTCGTTCGTCAGGCTGACATACAGGTTGGTTAAGGTCCAACTCGGCCAACCGTGCACTGAGTACTCGTTCATCTCGAGCTCTGTCCTGCAGGTCCAGACTAAATACCGCAGGGGACGAATATTCTCCTCATTGCACTCGTCCAGACAAAGTCGTTAAGTTTGTACTGCTTTGCGCAAAGATTAAAATCTCTTGTATCATTTGTTAAACCTAGTAAAATCACCAAGGCACAATCCAAAATTTATGAATGGTTATGCTGCTTAAAGTTATGACAAATTCATCTCCACATCACATTTAAGATTTTTTAGATTTAGGGAAAGTTGCAATTATACATAGCTCAAAGAACAGACAACATTTAAACCAGAGCTACACTTTCTTTTTCTCTTGATCTAATTTCTAACTTGTATGGGGGGGGGGGGGGGGGTTGCTGGCAACATCAGTAGAACAATAAAACTTTGTACCTCCACATGCGCCAGCCCTCATGATCTGGGCTTGTCTCACGACGTATAGATAAAATATACGGCTAGAAATGCTAAATCACGCCGTCTGTTCAACACTAAAGTCACTGTAATCGTTAAGCACATTACCTCAACAACCGGAGATAAAGGTTCGAAGACGTAACTGACAGTAAACGTGAACTGGTGAGAGCATGAAATGTTGGCATGTGTACAAAATAGTCTAACCTGCCCATCCAGGTGTTCTCTCCACTGTCGCATCTCCTGCATCTGCGATTCCATTTCCTTCAGGTGCGACAGCTGGGCTTCCATGTCCTTCAGGTGCGCTTCTGTTTCCTTCAGGTGCGACAGCTGGGCTTCAATTTCCTTCAGGTGTGACATCTGTGACTTCATCTCTCCCAGTTCCACCCCCTGCCGCACCAGTACAAACATGGTGACGAAGCTTACAGCCACAACAGTAGCGATCAGTGTACCGAGCCCATTAGATGCCCCTTTACCCCGCACGGCTCCGTGCATGTGGTAACGCATGTCGTGCAGCGTTTTTGAGTCCATTCTTAGATATGTCCGCCCAAAAAAGTACGTAAGCGTCTACCTACAGTGCCTACGTGCACAAAGGCCTGTCCGCGACTGACTGACTTGTTAGATATGACATCACTTTGAGCCCAACGGTTCTGTTCCCTTATTGGTTAGAAACATCGTAAAAGACCCATTTCCTCATACGTCATTCATATTTTTAGCGATGACTTAAGATTCGAAGAACGTCGTAGGCCGTCGTATATGAACCGAAGTTTCGCGAAGGTGGCCGATTGGTGCCCGATAATTCCCGACTGCCGATTCGTAGTTACTCGGCACAAGGAAGAAATACCGATCTAATTGGTGTGGCAAGTGCCTGAGGGTCGCTTTGTAGTAATGGATAAAAGATATCGCTTTAGTTAAGTTAGTGGATAAGATTCTGTCTATACTAAACAGGATCTTTCTTTTAAAATATGTGATGCATGGAAACGGATTCTGCTGATTTGTTTTAGTTGTTATTCTATCAACAATTACTGGGTTCACTGGAGCCAGCGACAGGTCATGTTTTGTCTGTTCATGTTACTGACGGAGTTTCACACTTTGTGCAGTTAATGGTGAACAGTGAGCATCACGGACATTATTAAACGCTGTTTCTGTCTAGAGTTCCTTTTCCGAGCATGCCGTAATTCAGAGGCCGTCGGGTCATGCCCGACACGCGGCGAGTACAAACCGAAGTTTCGCGACTGAGACCGATGATTCCAGACTGCCTTACTTTAAAGGGTCACTGGGCAAAATGTAGCATTTCCAGTTTGATTATTGTGGCATACGCCCGGGGCTCAGTTTGTCCTCCAATACCTAAAGATGGTGTTGTATCTTTGAAATCAGTCATCCTGGTGAGGTTAAAACCTTCTTTTATTTAATGTAGTATTGAATTCTCTTTGCAAGGATGAAAATAGAAAATGTACACGGTTTGTTCAGTTTGATTTCGACTCTTAGAATAACAGTAGCTGCCCTGACCTCTGATAACCCGTGTGTAGGGACGACCGGTTTTACAGACGCGGTGTGTACAGACTTGTTACAGTCGCGCTGGAGTGTGTGTTTATACAGAAATCACCGATGCATGAAACTACCGATATACATGTCTTTATATCTCAAGTCAAAATACGTCTAAGATAAACGATGTGAGCAAGCACAAAACTAACCATCACGATTTGGGACAAGATCACAAGAATGACTCAGAATTTCCTCGTTTTCCATTGGGAGGGGGGAAAGTCTATTTTATCTTAAAACACAGAAAACAGCCATTTTTTTAACCTGTCAAAAATGTTGTAACCTACAAAAGCCAGCGCATTTGGGTTGGTTTAGCAGCAGAAAATGCGTTTTAGACATCCAAACGTCAAGCATTTGTTAATGAAGAGGTGCATCGGAGACGGTCGACCATTGTTCGACGGACAACGAGTAGATACCGAAGCTGGCCGAATGGAACCGATGATTTCCGATTGCGTTGGTCGGAAGGTTCTTTTGTCAGAATGAAGCCATACGGGTGTAACTAGTGGGGCTTTTGCCTGGGGCTCGGTTTTTCCTCCATTATCGATCAACTAAAATCATAATTTTTACAACCTAAATATCGTGTTTTGTAGTTGACTTTGCATAAATGTGATGTAGGTTTGTTCCTTGCAACGATAAGAATAGAAAATCTGAAATCTGCAAAACGATTTTGTTGTTTGGTTTTGTGTCTTGTTGTGTAAACAACAGGAGCTGTCCTGACTTGTGAACCCTGGTGTCAGGGACGGTCGGTTTTAGACAGACAGTGAACTCATACAAACC
>NC_049981.1:32789627-32796189 GCF_000003815.2 Branchiostoma floridae
TCTCATACCATTATAGAAAATGTTCGCGGTGGTTTTAAGTTCGCGGTGAACTGGTCACCGCGAAAACCGCGAACATTAATCCACCGCGAACATTTCTGCATTTACAGTATATCAATACTTACAAACTGGCATGATACGTTAAAACAACGTAAGTAATGATCAAATTAAATAGTCAGTACCTTAAATACTAGTGTTTAGTATGAGCCAACAACTATGGTGGTAACAACAAGATTGTTAACAACTAGGCATGCCTTTGCTTTTCAAGGTGGCAGTAAAAATCATGAAAACCTTTAGGAAGATTATTATTTTCAAAGTTAATGAATGTATATAATATTCAAAACATCTATCTTTAAGTGTATAATAACATGATATATCAAATGATATACTTGTCCCCTTTTGCCATGTGCTTTCGGAAGCCTTTCCTAAATTTTAGACCCATGTCAATTACGTGTGACACCAGGATTGGCACTTTCAATGGCTTATACATTGGCGACCCACATGACACCGACTTTACGTTACTAAAGCGTCATCTAGCAGTTAGGATCAGTACTGCAGCCAGACAAACGATCCAGCTGTCAAAATCATGATCAGCAGCTTCTGAGATACATTCGCCGGTTCCTCTGTAAACATGTGCTATCATGTCTCTGTATCTGAACCAACAAGGCAGGGAAGGTTTGACAATAGTCAGCACGGACCAATAGAGCCAATACAGATAGGGTATCAACAACCTATGGCAAACTGTGGTTTCCCTTGCAGACTTCTGGCAGCGCTGGATTTCACTAGTATCTATGGTGGGAGTGTTGATTTGTGATATTCCACATGGTTCTATTATAGGTCTATGACCAGTGCGGAATCCCTCTCCCAGCTTAGAGAACTTTAGCCCATGTTGAAAATCAGCTCTTCCGCAAAAAATAAAAACAAGCTAGACTTAGTCTGTTTGGCTGTTTTCTGATGGACTCTCAGTGCCACGTTTTCTTTGGCTGATCTCCTGAGATGCCAAGGCTTTATGGAGACCTGCCAAAGGAAATTGTACGAGCAAAGCTGATATGAATTTCGAAAAAGACACATTATAGTAAAAAATGACATGTAGAGCTTGTAAAGGTGGTTGAGTGAAGTCCCCTTTAGTAGTGAGGTGGGGGTCGGGCGTGACTTTCAAAACGATTAATATTGTCCCTGCTGTTACTACTTCATAATGTTACAGTTGTTATGTTCTTACTCTGTTGTGGATTCAGAGATTTGAGTACCATGTTAGAATTGTCCAAACATGTCAGAGTATGCTACGTTCAATAGTCCAGTGATATTCTCCCAGGCAGAGGTTGGGTCGAGGGGATTAGATCGTAGCGGTCGGGATCAGCGAGCCCGGGTAAAAACCGCGGCCACTACGATCTAATCCCCGCGACCCAACCTCTGCCTGCAGAATACCACAGTATTAGCTCAGACTGTATTGTACGATCCTTGTCAATCATTGCAGCATCTTTTTGTTGTTGTTGATGCAGTCCAAGTTTGGGTCACCAGGCATTATTAGGGTAGGGCCTTTACCCTATTTGTCCATCCATTAAGATACTTTTGCTATTACAGTAACAGAAGTAACACGAAATCGCAGCGGGCGCGGAGGGGGGGGGGTGGTGGTAAAATGCAGTATTTTTTTTATTCCTTGTACTTGTGATGATGTTGGTGGCTTTTGCTAGATGTGATTATGATACTTCATGGCATTTTCAAGTGTCCTACAGCAGTGGCTTTCATATTTCCTTCTCAAATTATGAATTTCTTATATTGTCATTTTTCAACTTTTAGCTACCTTACTGTCTGTAAGTCTCGGTTGTCCTATGGATGTCGTGCCACAATGGCGCCTCCTGGCGGTTACAGTGATTCTGCAGCTCCCTGAGATTTTTGTTGCTCTAGTACTACTTTGGGTCGTTAGGGCAGGGCTTTAACCCCGATTGAAAGTTCTGGCCGCACATTTACCTGCTTCCCGGATCGAACAGAGCAGAGGAACTAAATTCGTTATCGTTTTCTGTCCCTTTGAAGATTACATGTATGCCCCAACTCACTAGAGTCTGTATACGTATCGAAATACGCTGAGACTGGCCGAAGCCCATCAGTTACCATGCATGTACATGTGGCCTAAACTTTAAGAAGTGTAAGTCGGTAGCTTACCAGGTACCAGTAGAAGCCAGTTCATTGCACGTCAGATAACCGGACACTTCGGTCAATTGCACGAAATCCCAAAATCCCAAACCGACTCCCATTCACTTTATTATTAGTGACTTCGCTTATTTGCACGACAAAAAGCCACCAATGCCGGATAATAGCACAAAAATTTGTTCAACCCGTCGACAATTTGACTGAAAATGCTGCTAAAAATTGGCATATGCGGTACAATTAGGCCGATAACTGCCTGTGTTAAGGTGCAATACCAACAACAAAATTGTTATTAGTAGCAAAATAAAACGATATTGTGGGCGGGTCCCGGGCGAGTCGGCACCATGAATAGACGCCCGGCCGCTAAAGGCCGTTAAAGTTGGCATTACGATTTGTTCTCTATCCGTCCATTGTCTAATTACTGTAATTGCATTTAAGGTCGCTGGGAAATACTTTCGCGTTAGGGAGAAAACATTTGCAGTGTTTTTAAGTTCTTGGCAGCCAGTCGCAAACCACACAGAGACTCGGGACCTACAGACGGACATAGCAGTCGCTTTTGGCGGTGCGGTACTTTCGTAATCATCAACTGTCAGTGTCACTGATCTAACCGTATCTACCCTCTGGATACGTAGTATATAGCCCAGGGTACTTTACTACCATAGTACTACTACCATAGTACTACTACCATAATGTTGGCAGTCAAACCTGTCCCAGCTTTATTCTGGACACTGATATGCAATGGGTTGATCCGTAATCATTGACGTGTCACAGTGCACGGTGCGCTCGATCGTATACAGTATACGGTCCAACTATGTAACTTCGCATTATTGCACACGCCGGATTATTGCACGAAATTCGCTGAGACATTGGGTGTGCAATTAAACGGCTTATACTGACTGTACTTTGTATGTTACCTACATTCAGGCACTGTGAGTTTTTGGAAACCTGCACTTTATTCCAAAGGAGCAACAGAGTTCAACACTACCAATATTTATGCTGTTATATATGTATAATGTTATGCATAAATTTGTGGGTAACGCAAATACATGATTGCAAACCACACATTGACATGTACCTCTTAGCTAAATCTTACGCCACATCTATACAGGACACGATAAAACTAATGGAACAAGTAGAGAATAATGAGTCGTGCTGTTCTAGCTATATGCTCTTTTGAACAAATTTCAGTAAAGTAGTCTGACAATGAGATGCTACATAGAACTCGAGAAGCACTACAGTTGTTATCAAACTACCAATTCGACAAGTCCTAACTGGACATCAATTGTTGTATAATGAAGCTTTCTTTTGACAAGAAAACGTCAGATAATTAACGTACACCTTAAGGCTTTACAATACTTGCTATAGTTGTATATTAGTGTATATTTGCGCCTTATTACGAGTATAAATATAATACATGTCAGTATACTAAGGCCCTGTTGATTTGATTACATGGATGACATCCCCTAGGAACCCCCAAGATGATGCGAGCGTGCAAATTAAAAAAAGAAGACCCCCCCCCCCCCCGAAAAATTGCCTTCGTTGTGGAATCATTGTGGAATTAAATTGGTCAGGAAGGTTGAACAAATGGGTAACCACACAGAGTATGGTATACAAAATAATTGTCTTTATTTTGGTTCTTTCACATTCCTTCCTTGACGTTTGAAACGCCTTTCTTGGCATTCTATGTCATTAATATTCATTTTTCGACATTTATTTGCAATGTACGGCATATATTTTCTCATTTTATAGCTCATTTTTAAGTTTTACAGTACGGTTGAAAACTTTTTTCTTTGGAAACGGTCGGAAATTGATGCGCGCGCGGATGTCATTCATTTAATCAAATCAACATGGCCTAAATCAAAACTTAATGACATTTTCATAACGCTAGTCTATTAATTTCGCCATGATCAATATTGACCAAAGTAGGTAATATATAATGATTAAATCTGTTAATAGAAAGAACGCTCACTGCAGGTATCTATGCTTTAACTATCTAACTACAGTACATACAACTATTTTGGCTAAAAGAAACCACATCTATTTGATCGTTACTCGGTTAATTGGAAATTCATACTAGATATAATCGCTTCCTTTAAAGGTGTCTTATAGATAGCGACAATACCTCATTATGATCGCATATCGACATATAAAACTGGCTGTATAACTTCCCTTTCTCCCTATTAGACTATCTATGTCTTCTGCTCTTTTAATCTCGGGAGACGGTCGACGGTTTCGGTCAGGGCATATGTTGTATATAAAGATAGATAGATTGGCAGATAGATGAATAGACATTATCATATAGCTAGGCGCCGCGGACCAATCAGAGGGCCCCGTTCCACGTTGGTTATGACGCCGTAAGACATAGATTCCGGCCAGGCCGGTGTGTATCGCTCATCTGATTGGTCAGAGTGAATGGACACCGGCAACGGTCAATTCTGACCAATCTGAATCAGCGATAGACACAAGAGAGTAAGGGATATGCAGGCGTTGGCCAATCAAAAGGAGCAAAACATATGCCAGAGAAAGGGGAATAAGTACAGACTGCAGGGGGGGAATGGCTCCTGACATTGATAATGAGTTTTGTTGTTCTATAAAGTCAAAGACTGCATCTGGGAGGCTACTCATAGTTACAGCCGGCGAAAAGAGAGATGGAGTGTTTTGTTTATAAACAAAATTTAATGGAGCATTATATTTCTGAGAATGCAGTCTTGGAGCTATTCTCTTATGACTGAGTCATAATACACTTAAGAGAACACTAGTAGCTCCAAGACTGCATTTCCGATCTGTAAACACATAGAATCATTACAAAAGACATTCCGTTATTGTTAATTTTTATGATGAAGATAGGCCATTTAAACTCCACATCATTTAGCATTATGACCTGCTCATAAATGTATCCTGCGGCACATCTGTACAAATTCACCAACATACTCAACAGCTAACTTGATCCATTCAGTATCGATTCGTGATGGGAGATCCAACTATCTCACGTTTTGTGACATTTCTGATTTATTTCTTTATGAAGGTCAAAAAGGGAATTTAAAAAGGCAGCTTGGAGTCACTTAGTTGAATCCATTGTGATGCAACAGGTGGTAGTCTACAAGGATACCACTCAGACTGGACATGTGGGATTTTTTTTAGAAACCTGCACTTTATTCCAAGGAAGCAATAGAGTCCACGCCATCAATTATTGTACGATAACTATAGATGTATGGACCATGTACCGACTAACACCAAATGTATACAAATATGAAGATTAAAACATATACCATTCATTATTGTATATTGGGCTCTACCATACGAACAGAACATAATAAACAAAATTTAATGCAAATTCCAGTTGGTGAAAAAAGACAGAAAAATGTCTAAAAATGAAGATCTAGTCATGTACCGTATAGTTAAGTGCAAATGTTATAGCAGCATACACCAAAAGGCACCGTTTGAAAATGAATATTGGGTTCAGACAATCTCCCAATATATTTGGACAGTAAAACTATACTAAGCATAACAAATTTCAAACAGAGATATATCCTATTAGAAAATAATTATTTTCAAACAGAGATATATCCTATAATAGAATAATTCTCACCTTCAAGTAAAGACTCATTGTACATTAGAAGTAGATATAAGCATTAAACTATACATTACATTTTTTAATCTAATGGTAAAAGTTATTTGACGAATTCAATTTATAAAGATACTATCCCTTTTCTGAAAAAATACATAACGTTTTCTAATCCGTCACCTACAGTAGGAAAAGTGCCTCCAGACTATTTGCGTACTTAACCGTAGTTAAATTGTAAATCTTCCATGCTTTCACCATAGGCAAAGACTTCGTCAAAAATCGCCGGCCTTGTCATTTCAAACCATGCAGAAAAAGATGTGTTGAGAGACCAAATTACATGCTTGTGTTCCTGATAAGTCTGATGTTTTGTGATAACTATAGAAAACACAGAGTACAACAAGAAGATTCCGCTTCTATAATGTGTGACATATGTAATTAACTAACCTCACAATCTTCTGTCTAACTAGAATTAAAAGTAAAAGAAAGCATACTGACAGGTATATGTGCTGAGCAGTTTTTCGTAACGCAATGATCGTTTCACGATGACAAGCGTCAGTAGTGTTAGAAATGAAACCTGGTTACAGGAATTATCTTTGTCATGTTTAACTACAACACGTACGAAGCAGTCCGCTACATGATCATGGCAGCTTAATGTTGACCCTATGCAGATACCAACACCCACAGTAACTTGAAATAACCAAACCATGCAATTTGTCCAATACGTCACAACAATAATCATAGTTAACCGAAATATTAATTCGTTGAATCACTTTTGCGACCGATAAACATCAAAAGAATGTAATCTAGTTTTCTTGAAAGTACTGTTGCTCAAGAAGCTGACATGTAAATGTTGTT
>NC_049981.1:32796503-32797828 GCF_000003815.2 Branchiostoma floridae
GAATAGCCGGAAAAGTACAGGCGGTACCCGTCCGATTCACCGGACAGCCTGGATGGGAACATTACGTCATGTGTTTGTTTGAATGCATTTGTGAAGATTACTCACCCATGCAGGTATTGAAGAATAACGGTTTACTTCCATCTACATCTACATCTACTACCTACATTGAGCTACATCCAGTTCGTCTATACCACTGGATAACATTCCAGACGTTTCAGAACTAACCCGATTACTTTTTACCAGTAGAATCCCTGTTAACGGAGCCTCAGAGCCCTCTTTCGGAAGAATCTCAGATTCGGCCAGATCGATATCTCTACCCCGATATACGTGTGCCATGTTTGTATACTAAGCTTGTCTCATAAAGAAGCACTGACCTGAAAGTGCTATAAAAGGCGAAACGTTTGTTCCCTCCCCAATCCTCCATGTCAATTCTTAACTGGTGTTTTTTAAAGTTTGTCAGGAGGTGAATGTTCTCGTTTCCAAGCCAAAATTCCCCCTTTTCGTCTCCAAAGCCCAGTTTGTACTCCTCCCAGTTCCGGTTGAAAGGAACCGACCCGTCCTGCCGCCGCTGGATCACAGTCCAGCCGCCGCCTGTGTAGAGGTACAATCGACAAGCTTAACACTATAACCTTGGTGGTCAAGGAATCTTATAGAATAGTCAAGAGATGTTATAGAATGATTGCACATAAATAGATGTACGCATTTGTAAGTCTAATATGTTCAGTCCCAGAAAAAGAACGATATTTTTGGATATTTGTCCTTCCTATTACTGTATATATGTACAAAATTGTACCAAGGATTTATTCATTTACCAAGGATCATACTAAATAGGCCCTTGATAAGAAATTCCCACCTCTCGTGGACTAAGTAGGAAGAGGAATTGGCATAACCAGTGTAGAAAAGAAACATTTACAACCACGATATGCAATCAGGTGTATAGTACCTGCAGTGTCCATGTCACAGTAGGTTCCCATCCTGTCAGGGTAGAAAAACATGGTGTACACGCCACTTGCTGTCCGTCCGGAGGCATAGTACTCATCGCAGCCTGTAAAATCTGTGGACAATATATGTATACATATATATAACTTTATCACATTACAAACGACACTGGACTGAGCCTAAAGTCTGTGGAAACAAGTGAAAAGGACCGTGCAACTTGGAGAGTTCTGACTGATAGGAGCAAGGGGCCAGTCACTGGCCTAAACACTTTGGCAGGCAGGCTTAACTTTTTACAGGATGACTTGTGATGGCAAAACCTTTGTAAGCATAGCCAAATACAATTCATTCTATACAACTGGACAAAGAAGACGAGAGACATCCATGAG
>NC_049981.1:32797928-32854944 GCF_000003815.2 Branchiostoma floridae
CATCTGTGATGACGTAATAAATCGCCATGGTAATGAGATGTGGGAAACCATGTCCATGAACATGGATAGTTGATATGAATGATTTAAAATGGGTGTCAAAAAGACAAACATTTTGATGCTATTTTTTAGAAGTCAGCTATGAAGCAAAACTAGCTATGAAATTGAATTTCTAACCTGCGCGAATCCTTCCCGTTTCGGCAGTGCCAACTCGCTGAACTTCCATTGGTCCCCCTGGAAGTCTGACCTGCTGAAAATAGCCTCTCCAAGGCTGCTGCTCCCGCGCTGTTTCACGTAGACGTTGAGGGTGCCGACTTGCGTGCCGTACATGTTGTAGTTAAAGTTCAGACAGAGGTTGTTCTCCATGTTTAGCGGTGCGCTGATGAGCCGAGCCGTGTCACCTGCGGTACCGCCACTGGCCTCAACGTACATGTAATTCCCTGTGGGGGTGACAGGGATTACGTTAGGATGAAGGACCATATTGCAAAATGTATTGCAATTTATTTGCTACTCACCTTCGAAAGAAAGTGCATTGGTAGCAAGGCAGAAATATAGCTGATAAATACACGAAGAAATGACGTACGTATTATTATATTCATAAAGGTTGATTCAGCATGGCCTTCTGATGTACTTGGAATGGAATACAGTCAAACCTGTCTACAACGGCCGCGCAAGGGCTGGAGAAATGTGGCGACTATAGACAGGTGGCCACTATAGAGAAAATGCTGATCATTTGATCGAGCAATAAGTTACATATGATTTAAGTACCCACTGATCTATCTCACCAAGTAAGATTGTCTCGACCGTCTCAAAATTCAACTGTCCCTGCATATGCCAAAGTCAAATATACTGAAAATTGCCATGCGCATTTTTTTGGTAAATTCGCTGACAAAGACTAAGATCTAATGTTCAAGGCACGCGTTCCTTCCGCTGCCTCCAAAGTGACCCTGTCTGGAACTCCAAATCCTCGCAATCTACGATTTTAAACCCAGCGCAGGGTGACATACGGCCGCTGTATGGTCGCAATATGCAGTGTTTCTGTAACATACGGGACCGTAAATCATGTGGCCGTGGCCGCGTTTGACAGGTGGCCGCTATGGACTATTTCTTAATGCTTAGGTTAATCTTTTAATCTTTATTGCATATTCATGCCCGAGGGCTAAATGCACAAAGGGACCACATATGGTCTTATGGATGCAGAGGAAAAAAAAGAAACTAGACTACTACAATGGTTTTAAACTAGTCTAAATGGAAAAGGAACTAAGACACTATGTGTTACAATCTCTAATGGCTGCTTCTAACATGTTCTTCTCTCTTTTTGAAACACATGGAGACATATTTACATATTGTGTTGATAGCATGATCGTCCTTGCATAACATCAAGTACTTAAACAAGTCTTGTTTTGACATTTTCTTACAGATATTGTCTATTTGCAAAGTATTAAATAGGGATTGGCGTTCGTATTCATATAATGTACACTCTAGTAAAAATGTGTCTCGTCTTCAAGATACAAGTGGTCACAGAATATACATGTTCTATCATTTAAAGGAGTACGGTTATGCCTGCCGGATTCTATATGTAATGGATGGTCACTTATGCGAAATTTACTCATAGCTTTGCGATGTTCAAAGCTTGAGATGCTAAGATACGTTTCTCTTTCATATGTCTCTTTGAATGTTTTGTACGTTCTCAATTTGTTTCCTTGGTTTCCTTTTCGTCGAATTGCTTGCAGTTCTGAATGAAATTTTTGGGTGAAGATATCTTTCAACCTTTGCTTTAGTTGATTTAGATGAGTGGGTACGTTAGAGTGACCGTTTACATACAGGTAGGCAAAGCCGGACTCCTCTAAGAGTTTCCTTACATCAGATAGCCAGCAGGGTGTTTTACGGCGATCTAGTTCCTGCTGTGTCATATAAGCTTCATATTGAAGACTATCTGTGTGCACTTCGTTTGCTAATCTAAAATAATAACTATACATTCTGCATTGAGCTTCAATCCACAAGGGGAAACGCCCCAGCTTCGCTCTACTTGCAAAATTACTAGCGTTCCTTCGAACACCTAGGATGTATTTACAGAATTTCAGATGAACGGACTCTATCGGGGATTTGTCGTTCAATTTGCTATTGCACCAGACTTCAGATCCATACAATAAAATCGGTAGGATACATGTGTCGAACAGTTTGCAATGTAAAGATACAGAAGATCTAGTTAATGGGAAAATCCAAGGGACCGTCGAAAAGTGACCGCAGTGGCCAGGTGACCAGTATGCAAAGGTGGCCGCTAATACAGGTTCGACTGTACTGATATTATTCGCCCTGTCATTTAATTGTAAACCTAAAATTTCAGGAATCCACCACTGTTGTATTTCGTCACTACAGGTTTACCATTTTCTGGACATGCATGTCGGCTACGAAATCCTCGTATCAACTTCTACTCGTAGGATTCCACTACGATTTGATAGCACAGCTGGGTTTTAGTCCTTGAAAATCAAGCTATTTATTCTGCTGGCTATTCGGTTGCCGACATTCTATCTTCTTTTGCTCCTTAATTTAATCAGTATCAAAGTCAATCCTCTGCAAGACTAAACATGTTATGAGCTGGTGGGCTATATTCACATCGGTTACCGTTGTACAGTTGTACGATATAACAAGGGAAGACTCAGCAGTACATTGGAATAGTTTCAACAACCATTATCATATAGTAAGACGACGTCGACCAATCGGAAGTCCCCATTTCCTGTTGGTTATGACGCTATAACACAGAATTGCGGCGAGCCGGGTAATAGATAAAAGTGTTAAAAAGAAATGTTAAATGATCAGACATCGAATCCAATCAGAAGGAGCAATTCACAGTGCACTCACCAATGAAACTAATTGTTTCGTCCGCCATTTTCGAACCAGAATCATGGAACGAGAGGACCGCAAGGTGCCTTTTTTCTGTCAAGAAATCTCAGAGACAGATTTACGCTCATTTTTCGAGTCACGGGTGGCTGGGGAAGACGCCATGGAGCAACAGCCAACAGCTGACGGGCAGGAAGCTCAACAAATTGGGCAAAACGGCACGAGCAAAGGCGCGGGTAGTTTGGATAAGATATGATACTGCCGTTGATGACCCGCCTATTCCTCAGTGTATGAATTACAAATCAAGCTCATTCTCTTCAATCACTAGCTAGGTGAATGTATACGGTGGTCATACACCTTGTAACAGACCATCAATCATCAATTATACTGTACCTGTGCTGTTGCGAAACGTGTTGTCATGGGGCGGCCCAGTGTTACTGGTGGGGGTGTGCTGACTCCCCCAGACCCAGTTGGTGTCGTCTGTTGTGTCTTGTGTGAAGCCACATCTAGCAGCTCCATGCTGGAAATCACAGCGTGGCCACAGGTCTAAAAAAAGGGAAATACAAAAAATATATACTTGTTTTGCCATTTTGAATATTTCTATGTATGTATGTATGTATGTATGGAATATCTCATAGGGGGTACGGAAGATCACCTATGTAAAGAATCAAAAGGTTACATGGAATTAGAAAAATTTATTTAAAAAAACGTTATGATGATGTACTATACCGTTGTATCGTTGACGAAGTCGTTATGCTCAATAGTCAATACATATGCCATGATACAGTAGACATAAATCAAATTGGTTATTTGTCTAGATGACATTTTAAGGGAAAGATGTAATTCAATGAAGATTAGGCATTATAGTAACCACTAAAATACTAAAGTATGTCGACAAGGGAGGGCATGATGCATGGCCTTGAAAATAACTCTTCCCTTGCGGAGCCATACTGTGTTGAAATGGACGAAGTGCGGCAGCTACATTCTGAGATCTTACCTGGAAGTTCATCTGTTGTGGCAAAAGTCATTCTGAATAAAGTTAAACTGCAATTTTTCAAGAAATTGGACTTACCCAACTTTACGAATGATCAACGCCAGTCTTTTCCGTAGACTGTCTGAGACATATGTTCCACTGCTCACCGGGTCACGCATGCTGTCTATATACTGTGACATTTAGCGATTAACTGAGTTTATTAGGTTTATTGCGATACCCTTTAGCTCAGATTACTGAGTTTGGTAGCTTTAGCGTTAGCCGTTCAGGAGTTATGCGCCTTCAAATTAGCAGAGGCCCCCAAAACTCCTCTAGACTCTCATAATAGGGTTAGTGCTAAACGTGGCCTTTCTGATCTTTTGCATCAATAATTATAGATACATGGAATAAATAACACCTTAACATGTCCAAATATTCCTCTTTCATTGAGGAAGCAATGTATGTACAACGATCACCGATAAAAGTTAAAAAGAAGACTTTATTGAACGGACCCCACTACTAGGTCATTTCAGTCGGAAAAAAAAGGTCGGGTGTTAGAGGGGTAATGTAGCAAGAAGACCTGGAAAATTCATTGTTAGAACCAAAATTAGCGATTTTCGTAAAAAATGCATTTAAACAACCGGTTGCCATGGCAATACGTAAAACTGGAAAACTTCTCAAATTTTGTGAAATTGTTGCCAACTACATTTTAGGACAAGTCGCTAAATTTGGCGGCTCTAGCTAAGCCGTTCAGGGGTTATGCGACATAAAAGTTAGAGCAGGCCTAACCATCATTCAGTATTTGTTTCCACAGAACTGATCCCTAGTTATGTTGTCTCTATGCGTTTTTGAACGAATCTTCAAAACTTGCAATAAAAATATAAAAGCAATCTTACCATAAGAAGAAACGCCAGCGTCCTCGCCGATCGCGCAGTCGTGATACTCCCAGCCGTTGTGCGGACAGTCGGCCAGTCTGGACTCGTTCCCGGTACAGGCCACCTGGTCCATCCAGATGTCTCCTCCACCCCGCCCGAAGGAGTGCTGGGAGGAGACAGGCCACGCGTAACGGTAGCCCAGCTGACGGCACACCACCTTCGCGTCCTCGTCTCCCCACCGGTCGTTACAGATCGTTCCCCACTCCCCGTAGTGAAGCACTTCCACTCGTCCTTCAGCAGCGGTTTTCCCTCCGACAAGGCGTACTGTTGAGATAAAAGGTGAACAGAAAATGATTCAACGAAATCGGCGTGATAAAGCCGTGCCTGCGAATCTGCAGCTGGAGTGTTACGTACGTATACGCTAGCCTATACCAGGATGGATAGACAGAGAACACGCCAGAGAAGTTAAGTGACCACGGAGTACAGTATGCGGTCTAGAGTGATAGGCGGAATAGAGACGCTGGCCAAATCTGATTCAATAGTTGCTATAGACCGTTATTAAATTTGCTATCCAAAACTATCATAAATAATACAGTGAAACTGAAATAAGCGGGGGAAATGTATTCTCCCTGATGTTGTTTTATTCTCTTTTAACGCAAAATTTCAGACACTCAAGAATCTGCATGGATTTTGAAAACGTTAAGACGTTTAAGGTAGCATCCAAAATCTTTTGTCAGTGACAAAAGTAAATTCATTAGATTTTTAACACAAATTATGAACTGATATTTAAATGAAGTGGAACCAAATTGTTTACATCCCAATTGGAAATAAAACGTCAATACAATATTACAGCTAATGAGCCAATATCTGTTGTGCGAGTACAGGAGCTAAATGTTCGTTCCATAATGTTTGACGTATGTATACGTTTGCCCACTAGCATTATTGCTATGCTCAGCACGATTCGTCATTATATCGCTGTCACATTATCCACGATCTTCGGGCGTATCGATGGACGATCGGCCATATTTAAGATCGACAGAGGGTTGCGCGTATTTTTCACCTGAAAACCGTCCCTATCACATATAAGCAATACTTTGTAACGTAAGGTTACCAGTTTACGGTCGATTTGTTAATACTGCCGTTTTATGGAAAGCGCGCAGGTCGGGAAGTGAAAAGCTGTCCTTAATTGGAAGACACCAAAGTCGATCTGCGTCAAGCTCTATGTGGCATCATATTTCTTCTGAGGATTTCTCGCCGTACGAGCGTCTTTAATAAACAAGTCTGCAGCCAAGAATTCTTCCAGGGTGACCAATTTACGGTCAGTTGGGTGTTTCTCCATGAGGTTACTTTTCTAAAGGACATATATCTGATCATTTCCCTTAAAAGTCCCCCACGTAGTGGACATAACACAATGGATAAATTGTTTACATATGGCCATGCCGCCACTTTGCATCGCCGCTAAACGTTATCGGTAAGTCATCTTTGCCCCAACAGAACGCCACTCAGAGCGCCATGATATGCTGTTCGACAACTTGCACAATGCTACTCATAATAATGACAACGCATTTTGATGTTGTTATCACCTGTATAGATAGACCCGCCCGGCGAGGACAGTAACTTGTTTTTATGCAGTTTATAGGAGTTTCCTTGGACAACATACATAAAATCACCATGCATTCTTGAGATAAGAACTCCAGGTTTGGTTTGAGGTGATGTTTCAATTCATAAAGAGTTTGTTGGATTTTAAAGAGGGGACGAAAATAGCCGTCTAGAATTACGATCAGAACCGGGTCATCTGTAATAGTGTTGTGCGCACTCAAGCGTAAATGTAAATTGTTGTCGGACTTTTCAGACGTGATTTGCTGGATGCAAAGTTATAGGATAAATAAGGCAAGACACATAGATGATATAAACGTACTTCTTTCCTACTCAAGAGAATTTTCTTTTTTACAATTGACCTCGAAGTCTGCATCCACCAATAAGTGACCGTAAACTGGTCCTGCACGTAAACTGGTAACCTCACGTTACCTTGAATAATTGTTGTGCAATAAAGTTATTATAAGCGAGGTTCGTGCGATTGCCGCAGAATCGTCGTCCGATCGATTTTCGTATAATAAATCTTTTCTGTAACGTTCGCCGCAGACACGCGCGTCTCTCGTCTTGAGCGACGATTATAGGACGGTTATGCTTCTATCTTATATGACCTGTATGTTTCGTGATATGCAAATGTATGCTGTTAATAATGTTATTGTACAGTTGATGTTGTTTCATGTGCGGAAAGGCAACCTGTAAAGGTGTGTTCGCACCTATCCCCCCCCCCCTTCACTCTGTGATAAATTCAACTAAAGAAAACAACAGACCTCTGTCAGAGATGTTTTACCGAAACTGTCGGTACTTACCTATAACCGCATTGGAATTTGTTTAGTTAAGGCTAAATATCTGGTGGACTGCACATGTGTAGTCCAACCATCATCCTATAAAAAACAATCAATCGATGTTTTACAAAATCCCCTGTTGATATAGAAAGAATGGTACTTACCGCAGGCATCCGTTATTATTCCGACATCATCGATGGCAATGTCGCCGTAAGCGCCGCTGCCACGAACGGTCTCGAAAACAATCTGTGATGATGTAATAGATTGTTATGGATATATGTAGGAAACCATGAACATGTATGGTTGATATGAATGGGAAATGTTGGGCTCTTACAATTCTACACTGAATGCGCCACCAAGACGCACCAACACTACTGAACAACTTGCTACCTGAGGCCTACATCGAGAAACTCGTCTTTCAACATCCTAACACAGTGTGGCCCTAGAACCGGTCATTTCATCCTCCTAATGTCACAAAAGAACCTTTATCCCTGCTACAGTTAAGTTGTGTAACTGCCTATCGCAGAACACTGGAAACTCCAACGCCCATCAAACGCGATACTCGTCAGCGTACTGTATTGTGAAACTAGAGTTCCACGAAACAAATACCTTCCCCAAGTAAGAGTGCCTTTATCAAAGACTTTAAGGTCTCATTCATGTATTACCAGAGTACCTACCAGAAGTAAACGGCTGCATGAAAGTGTGTATATAGCGGTTGAAAATTCCCTTTCATCCATCCCAACTGACTTCCAGTGTCTACGTGATTAGAGCTTATTCATGAATTAAATCCAAAGAGTACGTTTTTGGCTCAAGTGTTCATTCATTAGCCTGAATTGAGTAAACACCTACAAAACTACTCACAGAACTCCTATACAAAACACACTGGATGGCCATCTTGAGGATAAAACGTCATTCTTGCGCAGTTCAAATAATGTTTCTGTATATATACATTTCCCCACCCGCTGATGAAAATGTAATGGCCGCTGAATGATGTGATCAAGACTCACAGGGCTGGGCTAAACATGTGAGAAACAGATGTGTTCTTAGACATAGGTCAAAATAAGATGGTTTAACAGAAATATAAAAAAACTCTGTTCATTTCTGTTAATTGGCCACTACTACAATTTAATGCATCTCTCCATGTAGATTATTTAAAGTACCTTTCAGCTAAACACAATGCAAATGAATTAAATCGTGCTTGAGTTATTCCCTTCCACAGATAATAATAAGACACCCTTTGCAGTTCAAAACGAGCCGCTAGGTTTATTCAGCACTTACTCCCTGCCCCAACACTCATCTACGACTGTACCTGGCACTTGCAGAAACCTTGACTTCAAACTTTGCCCCTCCGCTGCAGTACCGTAACTCGCCGCTAGAACGCCCATTATGGAACTTGACCGTTGTTCATCCGACCCCTACTTATCCACCAAATATCATGCAAAACCATCGGCAACGTCTCGAGTTATTCTGTCCGCAAACAAACGGACACACACCCCCCGGCCCGCTACCGTCATGACGAAAAATACTACGCCAATCGTTTTTGAACTCGACGTTCCTTTTCGCAACCGCTATTCAAATACCAAACATCATGAAAATCCATACTCAGCTTCTCGAGTTATATAGTATTAACCTACATAAAGACACACACAGCAAACCATAACCGGAAATAAAACCTTCTTGGTGAAGATAATGATTACTCATTTCAGCACAGCTCCTAAAGCCAAATTTTCCTCCAGAGGAGAGTGTTATTTTCTGAAAGACCACATCGACACGAAATCTGTAAAAATTAATCACAGACGAGCAAATAAATCAAAACTCATTGTTGCCATGGCAACAGCCCAAGCAAGTGTTGAGGCCATTTTCACAGATTTTTGCATGTCAACAACATAGAAATTGGCCAAGTTTAGGACCCGATTACTGCCCCTACGCAATAAGACGGAGGCATTCTTGGCAGTGACATCTTTAATTCTCAAGTCCGAAGTGATGTATCAGGTACAGTCATCACGAGATGTCAGCGGCCTAGTGAAGCTAAGCGGAACCGTAATAGAGTATATACAAGGAACGAACTAGTGTAATCGTACGATGGGCACAACCGTAAAGGCCCTACAAGGTAACATTAAAAGACGTATACAGATTCTTTCAAGGCTTAGAAATACTGCATGGTGAAAATGAAACGGTCTCTGCCCAACGCAGGAACAGAGCTTCACCATTAAAGGCGTTGAGACGCCCAACTATGTAACGACCATCTTCGGTGGTTGCATTAAAAACTAGAGTTCCACGAACACATATCTTCGCCAAATAAACAATTTTTTATCAAGATTGCTGTTTTTGAAATGTTGTTCATTTTGGAAAATAGATATGTAATGAAATCATTGAAATGCTTCAAATTTGTAATGTGAGTTTTTGAAGTTTATGTATATTGTTTTGGAATGCAGTGAATTTATATTGTTTGTGTATTTTTGCCTGCATTTGAAATGCTGGCATAGCTTTTGGTATGTCTGTGTGTGTGTCTGTCTGTCTGCGTTTTTGCATTTTTGTGGCCACCATAAGTTTAGTACCTTTGAATGGATTGTAATGATATTTGGTATGTGGTATCTTTTTACTTGGACATGGTATGGGGTTTTTTTGTCGGTAGGTTGCAGGAACGTTGGATTTATATGATATTTTGCATATTGTTACTTTGGTAGAGATGTACATTTTAAATTGTCAATTATGCAAAGTTGGAGTTAATTAGAATGCTTATTTAGCTATAGGATGATCTTATTTACAATTAATCTTATTGCCGGACTTATTTACAGGTAACATGATGTAGCTTGTATTTTTCAAGTGCTTTTTATATTAGTGGTTAGAATAGATGTACATTTTATAAGTCTAAAGATAAGCTTAGATGTGAGTGTAAGTGCATTATAGTGCGCAGCACTCTTTCATTTGGTCTGACTTGATTTTGTTCACAAAGAGACTGGCTTTTGCTTTTCCCCACATGTTCTGCCAGGCAGCTAGTGTCACTGGTTGACCTTTTAGTAACCGGGTCATCCCAGGCAGACTTGCACTGATAGGCAACCCCTGATGCAGTCCCAGGGAAACATCCACAAACTCTCCACCCATTAATACATTTTGGTTAATATGGCGTGACCAGCCCACTAGCTAGCTGTCAGGGGTGGGGAACAGGCACTCAACTTTTATGTTAATCTGATGAACTAAGATAGTTCTGTGGTTCATATCCACTATAGGGGACAGTAATTAAATCATCGAGCATGAATTACGCCCAAAGAAAGATTAAGGATGCAGTCCACATCCAGAAGGAAGGTGCATAGCTGAACTAACTTTAATTACCCCCCGCTCAGCAAGGAGGTGGCAGGGGCGAGATCAAAGCAAGTCTCGGTCCTAGTCTGGTGCTCTGTGAACAAGATTGTACTGAACAGACGTCTAAGATTTGGACGTCCGTTTTGACCGATTCACCTTGAGCTAAAAGGTTGAGTCAGAAAAAAGATCACTTTGGTGTTTTCATCATCTCAATGACAGCCCAAACTTCACATTTAGGAACAGGTGTAAAATTGACCTACTTTCGGGGACAGCTGCACGGCAATAAAACAAGAACCCAGACTTTAAAACAAGATTCATTCAATAGACAATACTACGGCCTACACAGATAAAAAGTTGAGTCAGAAAAAAAAAGGTTAACTTTGGTGTTTCCATCAGCTCAAAGGCAGCAAAATATCCAAATTAAGGGACGGGTGTAAAAATGACCTAATTTCAGGGACAACTATACGGCAATAAAACAAGAACCCAGACTATCACTGTGCAAAATATGAGCCAAATCAATTTTTTTACCCTGAGCACTATTGTTTGATTCTTAGACATTTGCTCTTAAGTATGGGTTGCAATGGGATGATTAACGAAGATCAAAGCCTATTTCGACCAAAAGCAAATGGAAATTTAAGTTGATAAGGCTTTAAGTTGTGAAAAAAGTATCCGGAAACACTTTTAAGTAATTTTTAAGCTCATGTAAATATTTCTTTAAGAGCTACCAAGTTGAAGTTTGTCCAATTGCTGTTCGCATTATAATGTGTTACACTTGGCTATAATTTAATTAGAGGGTACTCAGGGGTTAATGCTTTATAATGCAACAGCTAACTTGTCCAAGTTCAGTATCAAGTGGCCGATACAAGTACATTTTGGGATTCAGAAAATATCATTAGCAGAACCAGAACACTCCCACCTGTAGTACGGTATGTCTAAGGTGATGTGTCAGAATCAGTTTACAGGAAAATCTAAGTCATATGTTAAAAGAAATTGGTGTTATTTTGCGGAAGTCAGCTATGAAGCAAAGCATTGACCTAATATTAATAGCTACGAAATTGAATTTCTAACCTGCACATAACCTTCCCATTTCGGCAGTGCCAACTCGCTGAACTTCCATTGGTCCCCCTGGAAGTCTGACCTGCTGAAAATGGCCTCTCCAAGGCTGCTGCTCCCGCGCTGTTTCACGTAGACGTTGAGAGTGCCGACTTGTGTGCCGTACATGTGGTAGTTAAAGTTCAGACAGATGTTGTTCTCCGTGTTCAGCGGTGCGCTGATGAGCCGAGCCGTGTCACCTGGGGTACCGCCACTGGCCTCAACGTACATGTACTTCCCTATGGGGGTGACAGGGATTACGTTGTGAAGAACTGTATTGCGAAATATGTTGTATTTTGCTTGCTATTCATCATGGAAATTTCAGAAAATGGCGAAATGCATTGGTAGCAATGTAGCAATATAGCTGGGTAAATGATAAATATAAGTGTATTATTTTGATTGAGGTTAATTCAACATGCCCTTTTTGTACTCGAAATACTGATGTTATTCTCCCTGTCATTGAACTTTAACCACCTAACCACTTCTCAGGAATCCACTGTTGGGTTTAGTCACTACAGGATCTCCAAATTCTGGATACAGTGTCGCCTCCGAGAACGAGATCCACTTATCAACTTCTATCTGTAACATTGGACTACGGTTTCATAACAAACTTCTTTGGCTGTTCTTCCTTGGAAATCAAGCTACTTTTTCTACTCACTGGTCGCTTTATTTGTCGATATTCTATCTTTTATAACGTCTTTAATTTAATCCATGTCAACGTCAAACCTCTGCAAGACTAAGCTCGTTATTTTACTGAATGAATTATGTTTATTGCATGTTTATGTCCGGGTGGTCTAAATTCACTTCGGTTGCCGTTGTACAGTTTTACGATATTATAAAGGCATGCTCAGAATTACATTGGAATCTAGAGAGGCAACCTTTTCCACCCTAAAGGAAGTATGAAACGGCGTCCCCCGCTTCGCTCACTCGGTGGTTTAGTTCGGTGGTTATAGCAAAGGACCAGGCGATATGCCACCATGTACACCGAGGAACAGACGGGTCATTAACGTTATTATCATATAGCCTAACCAAACTTGCAAACTCCTGTATGACGCATAGATCCCTTGTTACTATACGTGTGAATTCCTTTGTCAAATTTCTGAAAATTCACATTTGTTCTTTAGTACATACATTTGTATTACAGATTGCATTTTGAAACCAGAATTTCCACAGAATATATACGAAACTTTGCAGTCTTTGGCTTTTTAGAACAACAAAACTCATTATCAATGTTAGCAGAAGGAGCCATTCTCCCCTTGCAGCCTGTACTTATTCCCTCTGCTCTGACATATGTTTTGCTCTTTTTGATTCGCCAATGCCTGCATATCCCTTACTTTCCTGTGTGTATAGCTCCTTCTGATTCTCCTAATGAATCGACAACGGTGCCGTTGTCGATTTGCATCGACAACGGAAAAGTTGTCGATTCATTCTGACCAATCAGGAGGAGCGGGCTGGCCGAAATTTATGTGTTACGGCGTCATGACCAACGTGGAACGGGGCCTTCTGATTGGTCCGCGGCGCCTGGCTATATGATAATCAATGTCAAATCCTATCTTGACCGGATTTTAAGTGTTTTATGCAGTAAAAACCCAAAGTATATAGGATGTAGGCAACCTTGGAATATTTCTACCAGAGCAAGAAGAACACACCAGCAAAAAAATACGAGGAGCGTTCAAAAATTAATGCCACTGGTTTTATAACAGGCTCAATTTGTCATCGAATAAGTTGAAATTTGGCACCAAGGTACAAGCATATATATCCTCGTCAGTGTCGTCGTCATTGGCAACAAAAGACTTGGCAGACTTAGACATCAATAAGATAACCTTTATAGTCATCGTTTTGTTCAAATCATTTAAGAATAGCGGAAATTTCATATTTTGACGATTTTAGCCCAAAATATGACATTATGACGTCATAATTACGCCATATTACGTCATAACGATACCAAAATTACAGAAAATGTAAAACTTTACTAGTACATCATCCTCACCAAATTTGGTGATCGTAGACCTAGCCGTTTTGAAATTACGAAGGGGGGGGGTCAGAAGAGCCCCCCCCCCCCACCCCTGGTCCCAGGAATCCCGAAAAAACCTGGTCTAGATAGGGTTAAACAGTTGATAATTGTGCCAAGTTTCGTATCTTTTGGTTAATAGAAAAGCAGTCTACAGAAACCTTTAATACATTAATCACGTATTTGGCTATTAATCAAACTGCCTGCAATATAGAAACTCGCTCCATTCTAGCAGCTGTAAAAAATGAACTATAGGGAGTTTAGACATGAAAATTGACATTTATTCTATAGAGAAATTTATTATTATACAGTTTTAAGTTACAATTTCAACTTTCTACAGTAGGTATGAGAGGGTCGGATCTTGAGGAACTAATCTTCTGACAAGCTCCCAGGGGTGTTGTCATCTTGAAATCAACTCAGTTGCTCATAAAAATCTGAACAACAAATTGAGAGGATACATGCTTGTACCTTGGTGCCAAATTTCAACTCATTCGAAGAAAAAATGAGCCTGTTACAACACCAGTGGCATTACGTTTTGAACGCCCGTCGTTTTTTTTTCCCTTACTCTACCTGTGGTATTGCGAAACGTGTTATCATGTAGCGGTCCAGTGTTACTGGTGGGGGTGTGCTGACTCCCCCAGACCCAGTCCGTGTCGTCGCTCGTGTCTTGTGTGAAGCCGCAGCCCCCGGCTCCGTGCTGGAAATCACAGAGTGCCCACGGCTCTGGAAATATAAAAACAGAGGACAAAAAATATAATTGTTTTGCGATTTTGTATGTTTCTTTGTATGTATGAAATATCTCATTGGGGGTGTGGAAAAGCACCTATGTTGGGAATCAAAAGGTTACATAGAATATGAAAGAAAAAAGTTATCCGGTTATGTATTAGTAGTATACCGCTATATTGTTGATGAAATAGTTATGTCCAACACATCTTGTCATCATATAGAAGACAGAAAATCACAACGACCATTTTTCGTCATGACATTTGAGGGAAATTTATGTCATAAAATGCGTGTTGGATGTCATTTTAACGACCACTAAGATATGTCGACAAGGAAAAAACGACGCATGGCCAAAATACTCTAAGTTGCCGGAGATAAACGATGTTGGCATGGACGAAGTATGACAGTAACATTTTGCGATACTTACCTCCCGAGGTGCTGGGTTCGGTGGAGGCGATGCCTGTTGCAGCCGGTCCCGCTGTGGGAGTGTCTGGGCGGGTGGAATGGGCCAGACCTGGTGGGGAGGTGATCGTTGGTGTCTGAAAACAACGAATAGCAAAGTTCAACTTGAAAGAGGAAAGTGAAAAGTAATCGTCTTGCATGACCTTAACGTTTTCTGTCCCTTCTGGACGCTAATGGAAACGAGGAAGAGGCCGCCAACGCTGTGAGGTATCCGACCTTAGACGTGCACGTTTTGAAAGTTGGACGTCTCCTCAAAACATAACATGGTGTTTTAACCCCTCCTGCTATGCTATAACTTGCTGCTAAGCCAGGTTCTATACAGAGATGCACAGACAGCAATACTAACTGATCGATTCTTTTGAAAACCCATGTTCTAACACAATACCGGACATACTGGTCATCAGTTGTTCGAAAGCAGCATATATCGACTTGCGACATGTAGTTACATTTTCTTCTCGTTAAATACCTGTCCATCAGATCCAGGCGGACCGGGAGGGCCTGGTGGACCAGAGGGACCGGGTGGTCCGGGTGGGCCCTGCGGACCGTTCAGTCCAGCAGATCCGGCCAGGCATCCTGTTCAATAGACGGCAATCGATTTGTCCTTACATAATCAACCGAAAACTATGATCTTGCTTTGGTATGATCCGCAGGTTCATTCACCGAATAGTCATTATTTAAGCGACTAGATACGAATTTGAAAACGTTAAAACGTTTCAGGTAGCATCCACAACCTTTCGTAATTGAAACTGATAAAAGCTTCTTGGAATGCAGGTTTTATACCTTAACTATGAACTACCTGTTTATTATTATTAAAATGCAAACAACCCCATACATACAGGTAATTCTGACTTTCACACTCAAATCGAAAATAGTTTAACTGAACTAGAAAATGACCTAGCTAATAACAATCCACTAGATAATGCAATACAGGAACAAGAAATTAGGCACGCAATCTCCCAATTAAAAAACAGTAAAGCCTCTGGTAGCGACCTGATACTTAACGAAATGTTAAAATGTGCCTCGCATGCCCTTACTAAACCATTAACTAAGCTTTTCAATCTATTTATCTCTTCCGGCTATTTCCCCAAACAATGGTGCACGAGTCACATTGTACCGATACACAAAGGCGGTGCCAAAGACGATGCGAACAATTACAGAGGTATTTCTGTCACTAGTTGTCTGGCTAAATTGTTCACGGCAATCTTAAACACCCGCCTCACAAACTTTTTAGACGAACACGCTCTCATCTCCCCAAACCAGGCGGGCTTCAGGAAAAACTTCGGGACAAATGACAATATCTTTGTCATCGATTCATTAGTATCCAAGTACAGCAACGATAACAAACGCCTTTATGCTTGTTTCGTTGACTTTAAAAAGGCTTTTGATTGTGTGTGGCGAGAAGGCCTAAGATATAAACTACTTATTTCGGGAATAGGGGGTAAATTCTACAGTCTTGTAAAGTCCATGTATTCTAAACCACAATCATGCATTAAAACCTCCTCTGGTCTAACACCACCCTTCATTACGGACAAGGGGGTAAGACAGGGCTGTAACCTCAGCCCCACACTTTTCAACCTATTTATAAACGACTTAGTTAAAATGTTAGATAGCCCAGAATGTGCCCCGCCCTCCCTACATCATCTATTTGTTTCCTGCCTACTCTATGCAGATGATGTTGTCATCTTCTCGGAAACTGAGAAAGGTCTACAATGCGCACTAGACAAACTCAACACATTTTGTATGCAATGGAAACTGCAAGTTAATGTAAAGAAAACGAAGGTATTGATCTTCAACAAAACAGGACGCACACTTAAAAAGTTTAAATTTCTACTCGGTTCTGAAACCATAGAAATCGCCAATTCGTACTCCTATTTAGGTCTGCAATTATCCCCATCTGGCAGCTTCTCCCTAGCGAAGAAACAACTCGCACTGAAAGCGCGCAAAGCAGCTTTTAGTATCAAATCCCTTATCCGCTCACAGATATCCACAAAAGCTTTATTACGCATCTTCGATGTTTGTATTAAATCAATCATGCTCTATGGATGCGAAATCTGGGGGAAAGATTATCATAATGCCAACTGCCCGATAGAAAATGTCCACAATCGCTTCTGTAAAAACATTCTTGGTGTACACAGAAACGCAAGCAATGCAGCATGTAAAGCTGAACTCGGTAGACTGTCTCTAGACATAGACATATCGGTTCGCTTAGTCAAATACTGGTTAAGGCTTAGACAACTAGATACCAATACACATCCACTGCAAGCTGACGCATTATTATATCAAAAACATATGCTTAATATATATAGCAACAAGAAAAATCTGTTATCTCATGTGAAAGAAATACTTAACAATAGCGGCTTGTCCTTTATTTGGAATAACGACAACACTGACCTCGACAGGCAACATATTTGTACTTTACTTAGAAGAAGGCTATCTGACATGTACATTCAAAGTTTTCTCCACAATTTATCTGTTGATACTGGTAAACTAAGATTGTATAAGCATCTCAAATCTGTGTACACTATGGAAAATTATCTACACACCAAAGACTTTGAAGTAAGATCAGCTATATGTAAGCTCAGAGTAAGCGCACATACGTTAGAGGTCGAAAGAGGTAGATACAAACAATTACCTGTTAACGAGAGAATATGTAAATATTGTACAGGAAAAGCAGTGGAAGATGAAATGCACTTTATTTGTCATTGTCCTCACTACAGTACCGAAAGAGACAAACTATTTAAACTAATTAACAAATTTTTTCCCAGCTTTGCACATCGTAACGAACTACAAAAAACTGCCTTCCTGTTAGCACCACCCAATGCATATGTCTCCCAAAATGTCGGAAATTTCATCCTCCACTGTATACAGAAAAGAAATCAAACCCAATAGCATTCATTTTAGATTAGAAGTATCACTAGTTGTTGACCCCTATGTCCACTTTGTTATTGTATCATTATCATCAATGTACTTTCATACATGTATTTTTGCAATTAGCCTTCGGGCATGAGTTTGCAATAAAGATTATTATTATCCCAAAAGCTCAAGTATAGTTGGTTTATCCATCTAGCTCTATAAATGAAGAGCTATACTCCAACTAAAAAATAACCATAAGAGGGTGAATAGAAAAGAAGAAAAGCATTCCTACCCCCAAGAGTCATCGGTAATGTAATCTTGTTTGCAAATTGTCCAGTGTTGCGCACAGATCGCTTAGCTCGGCGATGCACTTCAGCTCCGTACATAAAGGTGGCGCTTTTGCCCCGTCCAGCTCCACTCACGTCCTCCTGAGCGTTTGGGCCTTGAGGACTGACCTGTTGGGTGACATTAGATATACCTAATTGACTCCGTATCAAGCTAATGTGTTTAGAAACTTGTCAGTAAAGCTGAAGTCTAACTAACTAAGCTGACTAACAGGTCCAACTCGGCCAAACGTGCAATGTGAACTCGTTCACCTGGAGCTCTGACCTGCAGGTCCAGACAAAAGGCCGTAGGGGTGAAGTTTTCTTCTCATTACACAGACGCACAAACGGCTGGTAAATTTGTACTGCTGCTTGTCAAGGAACCATGATTATAAATTCTTTAAGTCTGATACCATTTGTTAAGACTTCCAAAATAAGAAGTTGCACTGATGTCTGTTGTATGATAATGTCGAGTTTATATCAATCATTTGCAAAACACGTTAAACATTTTTATCCATCTATTTTTTTCATTTATTTCTGAATCTATAGCAATCTGAAAGAATACTCAACATCCTGTCCTTACCAGAAGAACAATTTATTTTACTCTTCAACTGATTTCTAAATTTGGAGGGGGGTTAGGGGCTACAGTGGAACAGGAAAATGTGTACAGGTCATTACATTCATATGTAATGCGCCAGACGTCATGAGCTGGGCTTTTCTCACAACGTTAAGATAAAGTGTAGGGGTATAAATTGTACATTACGCAGTATGCACAGCACTGAAGTCATTGTACTGTCGTTCTAACTCACTACCCGGAACTATCGGTCCGAAAATGTAACTGACAGGAGTTCGTCAACTAGTGAGAGCATGAAATGTTGGCATGTGTGCAAAATAGTCTAACCTGCACATCCAGGTGTTCTATCCACTGTCGCATCTCCTGCATCTGCGATTCCATTTGCTTCAGGTGCGCTTCTGTTTCCTTCAGGTGCATTTCCGTTTCCTTCAGGTGCGCTTCTGTTTCCTTCAGGTGCGCTTCTGTTTCCTTCATGTGTGTGTCCGTTTCCTTCAGGTGTCCCATCTGCGACTTCATCTCGCCCAGCTCCGCCCCCTGCCTCACCATTACAAACATGACGACAAACATGGTGACGAAGCTCACAATGACGGCCGTGGCAGTTCCAATCGCTGTACCCAGGCCATTTGATGCCCCTTTACCCCGCATGGATTCGTGCGCGGGGTAACGTATGTCGTACAGATTTTCGGAACCCATTTTTAGATGTTTCAGCCCGAAAATGTAAGTGCACGTCGATCTACAGGCAGACCCCCACCTGCACAGAGACCTGACCGCAACTGACTGGCTTTAAAGATATGACATCACTTTAAATCCAACAGTTCTGTTCCCTTATTGGTTAGAAACATAGTAGAACACCCATTTCCTCATACGTCATTCATATTTTTAGCGATGACTAGAGATTCGGAGAACGTCGTAGGCCGTCCGGTCCGAACCGAAGTTTGGCGAAGGGTGCCGATAGGTGCCCGATGATTCCTGATCACCGATTTCAAGTCACTCGGCACAAGGAAGGAATACCGATCTAATTGGTGCGACAAGTGCCTGAGGGTTGGTTTGTATTAGTGGATAAAAGATATCGCTTTAGTTAATTTAGTGGATAAGATTCTGTATATACTATACAGGATCTTCCATCTAGATTATGTGATGAATGAAAACGGACTCTGTTGTTTTGTTTGATTTTTTTAATTCTGTCAACAATAACTGGGGTCACTGGAGCCAGCGAGAGGTCATGTTTTGTCTGTTCATGTTACTGAGGGAGTTTCACACTTTGTTTGCTTCAGGAGTAGTAGAAGTTAACTGTGAACGGTGAGCATCACGGACATGGTTAAACATAGCGCTGTCCTGTCTGTAGTTCCTACTCTGAGCATGCCGTAATTCAGAGGCCGTCGGCTCATGCCCGACACACGGCGAGTACAAACCGAAGTTTCGCGACTGAGACCGATGATTCCCGACCGCCTCGCTGCAAAGGGTCACTGGGCAAAATACAGCATAGCAAGTGTGATTATAATTAGCGTGGCATACGCCCGGGGCCCAGTTTGTCCTCCAATACAAGTCCTAAAGCTTACGTTATGTCATCGAAATCACTTGTCCTGATGAGGTTAAAACCTTTTTTATGCGATGGTGGTTAGCTCTTTGCAACGATGAAAGTAGAAAATGTAAACGGTTAGTGCAGTTTGATTTGGACTCTTAACAACAACATTAGCTGCGCTGACCTATGATAACCCATGTGTAGAGACGACCGGTTTTACAGACGCGGTGTGTACAGACTTGTTACAGTCGCGCTGGAGTGTGTGTTTATACAGAAGTCACTGATGCATGAAACCCCCGAAAGACAACTTAAATGTCTTTATATCTCAAGGCACAGTCAAAATACGTCTGATATCAATGATGTGAGCAAGTACAAAACCGACCAGCTCGATTTGGGACAAGAATGCGTCAAAATTTCCTTGTTTCCATTGGGAAGGGAGATTTTCAAACTCTCAAAGCCATTTTCAAACTCTCAAAAATGTTGTAACTTACGGAAGCCAGCACATTTGGGTATGTTTAGCGACATAAAATGCGTTTTAGACTTCCATACATCAAGCGTTTCTTAATCAAGAGAACATCGGAGACCGTCGGCCCATGTTCGACGAACAACGAGTAGATACCGAAGCTGGCCGAATGGAACCGATGATTCCCGATTGCCTTGGTCGGAAGGGTCTTTTGTCAGAATGTAGCCATGCGTGTGTAATTAGTGGAACACTTGCCTGGGACTTGCACGGGGCGGTTTGTCCTCCATTATCTATTGATGAAAATCATAATCTCCTCAAGCTAAATATAATATTTTGTAGATATTGCATAAATGTGATGTTGACTTGTACACTCTGGGTTTAGGGACGACCGGTTTAGACACGCAGTGTACTCATTACAACACTGGTCGTGTTTATACAGAAATCACTAATGCCCAAAATATATCCTAGTAAAAATACATCTTAGAGACGTGAATAAAGACCTCTACGGCTGGGGCGTGACATTTTCACCATTTCGCTATATTCACTCTCATGTCTATTTCTTTGTAGTCGGTATCATTTTCTTCAGCACAGAAAAAGTGTCCGTTTCTCTTGAACATCTTTGTTTGCTAACCATGACTGTGGCTACCTGAGCCAGGTGTGACCTAGATTGTAGACCTTCGGCACACGCTCCACAGGCGACGGGTACAAACCGGCGTTAGGCAAATGGGACCTACTATTCCCGACCAGCATGCTTGACAAAGTAGCTAGGGAGGCGGAATATAGTAAGACGTTTGCCTAACTAGACAATTGCCGTAACCACGTTAGGGCCTATTTCTACCGTTGTGTTTATGTCGTGCGTTTAATGCAGGACTTTATTTCAAAAGTGACAGATACTGAACAGATTACAAAGAAGGGAAACATCATTTACCGTTATAAGAGGCTAGTTCAATGTGACCTCTGACCTGTGAGCACACCAGCGATGAGCTACGTATATTGTTACAGTTGGTGAGATAGAGTGTTCTGTTTATACACAGTTTATTGAAGCATAAAAGTCCCGAGAATGTCCCTTCTACTTTCGCTTTGCCCTCCTAAACAGTCACAATACACTTAAGAAGCACCTAGAATAGCTCTAAGTCTGTATTTCCGACCACCTCTAACCTGTAAAGAACCCTTACAAAAGAGATTACGTTGTTATTTTTTTTCATGATGAAGCTAAGCCTTGGAAACTCCATAATATTTAGCATTATAACCTACGCAAATACATACTTTCCCATCAGGTTCTATTCACGTTTTGCGACATTTCTTTTGTTTTCTTCATGAAGGTCGAAATGGAAATTCTGAAAGAAAAAAAAAGGAAAAAGATGGCAGCTTGGAGTCACTAAAATCCAATGTGATACAACAGCTGTAGGTAGGATATAAGTCAGATGGGACATTTGGGATTTTTTAGAAACCTGCACTTTATTCCAAAGAAGCAATAGAATACAACGCCACCAATAATTGTACGATAATTATAGATGTATGGATCATGTACCTACTAACACCAAATGTATATATATATAGATTAAAACATATACCATTCATTATTATTGTTATTATCATTGTATATTGGACCCTGACATACGAACAGAACATACTACACAAAATGCACATTAGTTGGTGAAAAGAGGCAGAAAGATGCCTACAAATAAAGATCTAGCCATGTACCGTATAGTTAAGTACAAATGTATACGCCAAAGGGCACCATTCGAAAATGTAAAGTGAGGTTCAGACAATTTCACAATATATCTTTGGACAGTAAAACTATACAAAACATAACAATTTCGAACATAGATATACACTATTAGACAATAATTCTCACCTTCACGTTAAGACACATTATGCATTAGAAGAAGATAAGAAAGTAACATAAAACTATACATTTTTTTAATCTAATGGTAAAACCAATTGAACTCATAAAGATACTATTCGTTTTCTAAAAAAATACATTAAGTTTTCTGATCCACCAAATAATATAGGAAACTATTGCCACCAGACTATCAAAATTTAAATGTAAATATTCCATACTTTCTACCATCAACAAAGAAGTGCATCTTTCACATTGTCATTTCAAACCTTTGATATATGCAGAAAAAGATGAGTTGATAACTCTAATGTTTTGTGATAACTGTAGGATTGCAGAGAGAAACACAGAGTACAGCAAGAAAGTTCCGCTCCTATGACGCCCAATATATGTATTAACTAATAATAACCTCACTATCTTGTGCCTACTTCCTAACCAAGGAAGAGAATGTCATTAGCGAAAATGCTATTTCAGTGTCTTAAAGACTTAATCAAAGTAACATTACTCACTTTTAAGAGTACTGAAATACATACAGGCTGGAAATTGTCTTATACCCTTATAAGCTTGATTATAGAAATTATCTATGTCAGGTTTTACTATAAAACGCGAAATAACTGACTCCGCTACGTTAACGATAAGTGGCTTAATCTATCCCCCATGCAGATATCAGTAATGTTTCTACTTAACTTTAAATGATAACATAAAATATCCAAACAATGCAATTAGTTTAACATTTCACAACAAAATGCTAGTGAATCGGAACATCAATCTGCTGAAGCACTTTTCTGGCCGTTAAATCCATGACTATGTATCAAATTATTATGATCTACTTTCCGTAAAGGTATTGACGCTGTTTATAAAGATAAAAGTGATATGTAAACATTGCTAGAAATGAGAGTGGCAATATTTCACAGAAAATGTTCTAAGACGCGCTGGTTATGGTCTGATTTTCATAGACACAGACTTCAGGGAGTAGCTGTAGCCTCTCCAGTTGTACCACAGCACACCTTGTCCCCACGGACAGGAGTTCCCACAGTTGCCCAGGTAGCGCCCGTTGAGGACAGAGGTGCTGCAGCCCGGAAACCACCAGCCGCCCTGTCCCCATCGCTGAGAACAATGGCCGATGCTCCAGGCATCATTGTCCCTGTCCAAAGTGGAGAACCTGTGACCGTTGTTGTGAGCCATGGAGTCTCTCGCGGTGCCTGAATACCCGGAAATGTGCAGGCGATACCCGACCGCCTCACCGGACACCCTGGATGGGAATATTACAACAGATCATTGTTAGTATTCTTTTGTGAAGATTACTCATCCATGCAGGTATTGAAGAATAATGATTTATTTCAATTTATACACCTGCAGGATACAATAAGTGTCAAACGATTCAGAAGTCATCCGGCTTCTTTCATCAAAACGAAAAAAAAAAAAAATGATTACATATAAGACTTAACAGAACAAGCGCGAAACTAGCGAAATACTTAAAAAAAATATGGAAGCCAACTTTATTACTCCTTATTAAATAATCGAAGATTGCAACGCTATATTTTGTATGTTGTATGTAGTAACGTGCTGAAGAGTATAAAGTCGCATTTATACGTTGTGAATATTGCTGTTAAAAGGAAGACTCAATTCATAATATAGAAAAATGATAAAAACGGTGACTTTAATTTTCATAATGCATCCCTGTAACACTTTTTCAATCATTTTTCATAGCATGCTTCGTCATTCATTTTGCTAATGGCGCCAACATAATTTACATATTCTCACCTGAAGGTGCTGTACTCTGCAAAGCTCGTGGCGCCACTCCAGTCCTCGAGGACGATTCTTAATGTGTAGTTTTTACTTTTGGTCAGCAGGTGGATGTTCTCGTTCCCCAGCCAGTACTCCCCGTTCTTGTTCCCAAAGCCCAGTTTGTACTCCTCCCAGGTCCTGTTGAAGGGAACCGACCCTTCCTGCCGCCGCTGGATTACAGTCCAGCCGCTTCCTGTACAATCGTGTAGATACAAGACGGAGAAGTGAAATTATGCGTTGCACACCAATACACAATTGTCGTGTGACAAACTCAGACATTTGTGGCTTCTCAGAAAGATGAGGAACTGAATGTTGATGTACAGAAATTTCACAACTAATATTGCTGTTTGAAAGTTGACATGGAAATCGAGGATATAAAAAAAACTTAAGTGAGAAGACTGGGAGACTTTGCGCAAAAGTGTATCCAATGTTGGTCATGATTAAGTTTTCAATCACAAATCACCAATTTTATTGGTAGACGATCAAATCGAGATGGTTTAAGGTTCCTATTTTACTGCAAATAAATAAGAAAAATAAAACAGCTTTCATCGTTCCATGTAATTAAAGTATTTTGCTAAATACCTTGACAACGCAAACTGGTAGATTCCAAAGTTTTACTTCAGCATTACCTTCACTATTCATATCACAGTACGCCTCCACACTGGTGGATGACACCTGGAGGGTGTACACTCCACTGGTGTTCTGTCCTGCCGCATGGTATGCCGCACAATCTAATGGATGGGAAATACAAAACATACACAACTGTCACTGAAATGCTGAAAGGAGGCTTAAGGTGAAAGTGAAAGTGTAAGTAAACTTTTCCTCACCGAAGAGCTAAATCTTAAGCTGGTTGTGACCGGAGAGACACACGTACATGTGCAGAATCAATGTACCAGGAAAATCGCCTTCCCCCTTTTTAACAAACAATGAAATGAAGTGAATGTCCCACGGCTTAAATCCTGCCCTAATCACAGCTACCCTTTTTCAGTGACATGCATGTGACACCAACATTAAGTAATGAGTAGCAAAAACCTACCCTCAAGTATCGGATCCTCGGTTGTCTGGGGCTGGGCTGTCGAAGATACTGAAAGAAAGATCACACGATTGTCGCTCAGAAATGAGAGACGCAGAGCCGTCAGAGACGCAGTTTGGCCTTCCGGGGAAAAGTTTAATGCTTTCTTCACTTTTCCGGATACACAGGCATAAACAGAGTAAACAACATAAACAGCATAAACAACAGAGTAGATAATAAGAAAAAACAGTTACATTCAGAGATATATAAAGTGCGATGTGGGGCACATAAACGAGATGGCGTCCGAGCACTCGCCGCCTTGCCGTCGCGGTCGTTCTGGCGAGCGTGACGTGGGAGGTCCTGCTCAGTGAGAGTACCCAGCAGTTCATCTATGGTTTTGTCAACCTCTTTTTTCAGCTCATCATCAGCGCGTAAATCCCGAACGGTTTTCTTCACGTCCTTCTCGGAGTCACTGGCCTCCGACCACAGGTCCTTGGCGAAATCTCTCGTACGACTGCGGCGATGGAGGTCTCCCAAAGAGCGCCGCACTGATTTGTCCCGTCGCAAAGATTCATACTCCTCCTCCGAGCGGGGACGAGTGCGTGGACTATACACTTGGCACTTTCCAACTCCATGCGGTCCCGGGTGTCCCTTCACGGGCAGGGAGCAGGCCCGACAAGACTTCGTACCCGTCATGAACGCGTTTGGGTCCGTGAGAGTCGAGAAGAAGACCGCGAAACGAAGAAACTTGAGAGAACGACAGAGCGGACTACCGAGGAGTGCTGCCCGCGGTCTCGTCCTGGGCGGGAATGAGCGGGGCGACGCCAGGCCTGTGCCATGTGCTCGCCTGGCACCCCGGGGAGAGGCGGAGCTTGTAGTCAGGCCAATTAACAAAAATGACCCGTAGACATTTTTCCACCACAGTTTACATTTATTTATTTATTTATTGCCAATGATACAACTCATTACACGGATCTGCCTAGGCAGCTTTGGGCTGGTAGCGGCAGATCCACAGAGATACAGACGAACATACATCATCGATCGACGTGATCGCACATGTTCGCACATGTTTACACGGTTATACCGCCCCTTGCGGGGTGACATACCCTTTCATATGCGCATTCATATTCATATGAGTATAGTGAGGAAAGCCGTGTAAAGTGCCTTTCCCAAGGGCACAAGATCGGTAACACGGCTGGTGGATTCGAACCCGCAACCTCTCGGTCACGGGGCGAACACGGTCCCACTGCGCTACGCGGTCCCACCACATTCTCACATGGTAGCACCAGAACGTAATTATCATCAAATACAGACTATGTTGGGCACAAGAATGTTTCCGTCAATCGAATGACAGATTTCTGGCTGCCTTTGCATCACCGTTTTCCAAAAATAATGGAAGGAACATTATTATTTGTTGTAAAAATTCAGGTTCGAAAAGCAGATTGGTCAAAGTTACTACATGCTCTGCTAATCTGGAGATCGGTAAACTTAGTGGAAGCATTTTGCCATCCATTTTTATTCATCTTGACATGTCAAAAACTGTCGAGGTGCATTCGAAGTGGACAGATATCGAATGGCATTCATAGTGGATTCTAACTATTCTAACTGCAGTCCGACGGCATTCTGCGGCATTCCAACATTATTCGAAACATTCTTATCTCAATCTTTATCTGTAACGACACAATTTTAAAACTGTAGTTTACTCGTTTCCTCCGTATTTAGCACTGTAAGTTCAATTCGAAGTGATTGTTTTTGAGATTTCTGTACAACGTTAAATGATTGTTACTGTGATCCATGTAAGAAGATACGCAATTCAGCCTTCGGTATCCTCGATTTTCAAATAAATAAACCAATCATCATCATTCGATGGAGGACCGAAACGGCAGGCCATCTCGAATCCTGCCAGAATGTGGCCGAAAAAATATCTCGAATGCAGTGAGAATGTCTAGAATACACTACGAATTCACAGGAATAGAAAAGAATTTTCATTCTGACGGCATTCTGGCTCATTCCTTCTCGTGTGAAGGGGATTTAAGGCCCTTTTGGAATTCCCACCGGAATGGCACCGAATGTGACACGAATTTTGCAAATACTTCATTCCGGCTGGTTCTGCTTGATTCTTGCTGATTCCATTTCAGTGTGAAGGCCCTATCACTAAATGTTGTATTCCTTGGTATAAACAACGACTAAACCTTTACCCCGAGGCAAGCCCATTTGATGGGTCCGGCATATTTACAGGACACACTATACATCAAGTAATGATTGGGAAACGCCATTTTTACTTGACTATTTGCATACATTATACATCAATAGTTGTCTTACCAGTGCTGGTTATAGGAGACTGACTGTGGCTTGTTGTTACAGGCGGGTTCGATGTTGGTGTTGAACAGCAGCACTGTAAAAACATGTGATGTGATGGAAATCGTATATTAAAAAAAGGGATCATTACATTGTGTTTGTGAAATGGGATGCAGGGCTTCTGGTCTTCTTTTGTTTTTACTAGCTATTGCTAAAACAGTTGCTCCTGACCACAAATGTCATTCATGTACCTTTCAAATCCGGCTAATGATCAAGTTAACACTTCATCTAATTGAACCGGACTGCTCTATTCCGGACTGCACCATTTATAACAACTATAAATGCACTTCAATGGCATCAAGTTGTACTTACCGACCCAGGAGGCCCGGGCGGCCCAGCCGGACCGGGAGGACCGTCTCTCCCGTCCCTTCCGGGTTCTCCCTGGTTCCCGGCCAAACATCCTGAACAGACAACAATATTCAATTCGACGAAAATATGGCATCTGTAAAGTCATTCAATGCCTAGTTAGTTATGAATAAACTTTTAATTGACTGCAGACTGAAACTGTTAATCCGTGCCATTATGCAAGTTCAAAAAAACAAACATGAATACAAGATGCCAAGATACGTAAGAAAATGTGCTGAAATAGCAACTCAGGACAGCGTATGTGTAAGTGTAAATTATAAATCTTACGATAAAAAGGTTTGCAAGATGAAATTTGTAAGTGATTTAATGACAGTATTTTAAAAAGGAGCTTACAAAGTCCGAGGAATTCTGTATGGATAAATGGATGGAGTCACGCATATGCTATTGCCATGTTCATGATGGATTTGAAGTTATGGATTTATACTGAAGTAAAAGGGTTCAAGAAAATACAAATAAGTTTATTGTCCGTACCCCCTAGAGTCGTCGGCAGTGTAATCTTGTTAGCAAAATTCCTGATGTTAGACACAGATCTCTTAGCTCGGCGATGCACTTCAGCTCCGTACAGAAAGGTGGCACTCTTGCCACTCCCCGCCCCATTCTGCTGCTCAAGGTTGCCGGGGCCCTGAGGACTCACCTGTTGGGCGGAATTAAACGCACTCAATTACCCCAGTATTGTCAGGCTGGCAGTGTTGGGACCTTGTCAGATCTTTTGAAGATCAGTCTGTCAGTGAAGATGTAGTCTCGCTCGTCAGGGTGACAGGTTGGCGACGGTCCAACTCGGCCTATCCTGCACTTTGAACTCGTTCATCGGGCCTGCTCATCCAGACTTCAGGCCGCAGGGAACTCATTTACGCATTACTCTTTGAACACGCACGCTACACGCGCTACCGCGTGTAATGCGTTAGCTGTAATGATCTTGGCTTTTTCACTGCGATTAGATAAAATGAACGGGTAGAAATACTAAATAAATCTGCTCACTATTCAATACTTTAATTTATTATTGTAGCTGGTGTCCTTACCCACCACCCTGATCCATCGGCCCGAAAAATGTAACTCATTAGGAGTTTGTCGTGAACGTGAGTTCGATAGACATACCTGCGTATCCAGGTGTTCTTCCCACTGTCGCATCTCCTGCATCTGCGCTTTGATATCCTTCAGTTGAGACTTCATTTCTGTCAGTTCAGCCCCCAGCCTCACCAGTACAAACATGGTGACGAAACTCACAAGCACCGCCACTACGGCTACCATCAGCGCTGCGATTATCCCCAGCCTGTCCCGCTCTGCCCCGTGTGCCGAGGAAGTCACTTCGAGGCTTTTAGAGCTCATTCTTGGATATTTCCGCCCAAAAAGTAAATACACGTCGATCAACAAGCAGACACAACCAGCCCGAAGACGTGTCCGCGACTGACTGATTTTAAAGATATGATGTTACTTTGAACCCAACGGTTCTACTCCTTTATTGGTTAGAAACATTGTAGAACAACCATTTCCTCATACGTCATTCATATTTGTAGCGATGTGGGGAGATTCGGGGAACTTCGTAGACCGTAGGGACGAACCGAAGTTTGGCGAAGGGTGCCGATTGGTGCCCGATAATTGCTGACTGTCGATTCGTAGTTACTCGGCACAAGGAAGAAATACCGATCTAATTGCTGTGGCAAGTGCCTGAGGGTTGGTTTGTATTAGTAGATAATAGACATATTTTTAGTTAAGTTAGTGGATAAGATTCTGTATATATTATACAGGATCTTTCTTTTAAAATATGTGATGCATGGAAACGGATTTTGTTGTGTTGTTAGTTTGTTTTTTTCCTGTCAACAATTACTGGGGTCACTGGAGCCAGCGAGAGGTCATGTTTTGTCTGTTCATGGTACTGACGGAGTTTCACACTTGGTTTGCTTAATGAGTAGTATGAGTTAACAGTGAACAGTGAGCGGACATGGTTAAACATAGCACTGTCTCTGTCTAGAGTTCCTCCTCCGAGCATGCCGTAATTCAGAGGCCGTCGCGGTCATGCACGACACAAAACGAGTACAAGCCGAAGTTTCGCGACTGAGACCGACGATTCCCGACCGCCTTGCTTTAAAGGGTCACTGGGCAAAATGTAGCATTTCCAGTGTGATTATTGTGACATACGCCCGGGGCTCAGATTGTCCTTCAACACCTAAAGATTATATCATATCATTGAAATCACTAGTCCTTGTGAGGTTAAAATCTTTTTGATGTGATGCTGGTTTGGTATTTACAACGATAAAGTAGAAAATGTACACGGTTAGTGCAGTTTGGTTTTGACTCTTAACAACAACATTAGCTACCCTGACCTCTGATAACCCATATACAAGGACGACCAGTTTTACAGACGCAGTGTGTACCGACTTGTTACAGTCGCACTGGAGTGTTTTGTTTATATAGAAATCACTGATGCATGAAACGACCAAAATACAACTTAAATGTCCTTATATTTTAAGGTACAGTCAAAATACGTCTAAGATCAACGATGTGAGCAAGTACAAAACCGACCAGCACGATTTGGGACAAGAATGCGTCAGAATTTCCTTTTTTTCCGATTCTCTTCAGTACAAACTGGTGAGTCTTTTGTGAGAAGCTCTGAGACAGACACAATTTCCTGTACTTGGCAGGGTTGTGTGAATTGCACACTCCCAAGACCACTGACCGAGTTTCATCACTTTGTTTCAATGTTCGAACATATGATCACATGTGATCACAAATGATGAATATATGTCGGAACAGTTTAGAAACTATCAGAAAAAATGACTTTGATGTTAGAAATGTTTCTAACATGTTTCAATACTGTAGAAAATATTTAGAACATCACAATGATGTTATAAACAGTTCTAAACAGTTACTTATCACAATTAGAATGTTATAAAGATTTCCAAAATGTTAGAACAAAAGGCAAGAAACAACCTCTTGGCAATGTGGAATTGACTATATTGGTTTATTTTGCTCATTATGTAAGTTACAAACTGACAGGAAGGTTTGGAGAACGATGGCGGCCCGCCTCCGCGAAGCCTGATATGCGGCGAGGATGATGATGATGATGAATTTACAAACTCAAACGAACTTTTATACTAATAAAACAATGATAGGAAGAGTTATAGGTAAAGGAATCATTCATTTCTAATACTCCTCTACAGACGAAGTAAAATAAACTAAAGAAAGGAACACTAGTCGCACTAATAAAGGTGAACAACAAACAAAGGACAAAACAGGAGACATAAATATTTACAAACTGGCATGATACTGGCATGAAAGTGTAGCCTCTTTAGCTGACTCTATGTGAAAGAGCCTCCTTGGAGACTTCAGTCTGAATTTTAGACTGCCAAGTTCGATTAAATAAAGTTTGATTTGATTTGATTTGAACAGTGCTTGATTTTACCAGTATTCATGGGGGGAGTGCTGATTTGTGATATTCAACATGGTTCTATCATAGGTCTATGACCAGTGCGGAATCCCTCTCCCGGCATTAGAGAACTTTAGCCCATGTTGAAAATCAGCTCTTCCGCAAAAAATAAAAACCAGCTAGACTTAGTCTGCTTGGCTGTTTTCTGATGGACTACAGTTCTCTCAGTGCCACGTTTTTTTGGCTGATTTCCTGAGATACCAAGGCTTTATGGAGACCTGCCAAAGGAAATTGTACTAGCAAAGCTGATATGAATTTCGAAAAAGACACATTATAGCAAAAAATGACGTGCAGAGCTTGTAAAGGTGGTTGGGTGAAGTGGGGCTCCCCTTTAGTAGTGAGTGGCCATGTGCCTTGCCAAACTCCCCTTCCTATGCGTGCAGTACTCACACAGCTCACACCTGTACGGCTTGTTTCCTGAGTGTATCTTCATATGCCTGTGCAGGTTGGACTTGGTCGTCCTGTACCCACACTCCCCACACAGGTAGGGTCTCTCACCAGTGTGCTCTTCTATGTGTCTAGTCAAGCACCCTTTCCACGCTGTGCAGAAGTCACACTGGTCACACCTGTAGGGCTTCTCTCCTGTGTGTACCCTCATGTGTCTAGTGAGATAGGCCTGGCTGACTGTAGTGTAGCCACACTCCTTACACATGTAGGGTTTAACACCGGTGTGTTTTCGCCTGTGTATGTCCAAGTCGTTTTTCCTAGCCGAGTAGTAGTCACACTGGTCACACTTGTACGGCTCACCTGTGTGTATCTTCATGTGTTGGGAGAGACAGAACTTTTCGGCTGTCCTGTACCCGCACTCTTCACACATGTAGGGTTTCTCACCAGTGTGCTTTGCCATGTGTGTTGTTAGACTGTCCCTTCGACCTGTATAATAATCACACTGGTCACACTTGTACAGTTTCTCTCCATGTTTTGCCATGTGTGCCTTAAGATTCACTTTCTGTGCTGCAGAAAAGTCACATTGGTCACACTTGTAGGGTTGCTCCTCAGCTGACAGATGTTTAAACATGTGTTGCTTGAGGTGGTCCTTACGGACTGCTGAATAGTCGCACTTATCACACTTGTACGGCCTTTCTCCCGTGTGCACGGCCATGTGGTCAGGACTCTAAGGACCCTCGCAGGGAGGACAACTCCACCTACTGCTTGTGTGAAAGCCATGGATGGAACAGTCCCAGACACCCCAGACCAACAGCTGGCAAGATGGAGGGAGCACTTCGAGAACCTGCTCAACCGACCAGCACCACCACCCTCCCCTCAGCTCGATGCACTAGCCGCCGCAGCCAGCGAGGACGACTCTGTTCCTACTGGCCCCCCCACGCGAGAGGAAGTGGTCAAAGCCATACAGAAGCTGAAGGCTGGCCGGGCTGCAGGAGCTGACGGCATCACACCTGAACTCCTGCTCCACGGAGGCCCTGCACTAGCAGATCAGCTCTTACAACTGTTCACTGCCATCTGGAGCAGCGAGACCATCCCGGAAGACTGGTTGCAAGGTGTCATCCTTCCCTTCTGGAAGAAAGGGTCAAAGGATCTCTGCAGCAACTACAGAGGAATTACCCTACTTAGTGTTCCCGGGAAGGTGTTTGCAAACGTCATCCTTGGAAGGCTGCGCCCACTCCTTCTTCGCAAACAGAGAAAGGAGCAGAGCGGCTTCACACCGGGTCGCTCGACTGTTGACAGGATTTTAACTCTGCGACTGCTGGCCGAGAAGAGAAGAGAATTTCGGAGACCCCTCTTCGCAGCCTACGTTGATCTGAAGCAGGCCTTTGATTCTGTTGACAGACAGGCCCTGTGGAAAATCCTCAAGACTCTCGGTGTTCCAGCAAAGCTTCTGACTCTCCTCTCTCTACTCTACTCCAACACCTCGTCCTCTGTGAGAGTTAATGGACAGATGTCTGACTCCTTCCATATCAACAGTGGTGTCCGCCAGGGTTGCGTCTTAGCACCATCTGTGTTTAATACAGCCATTGACTTTGTCATGAGCAGAACTGTGGCTCAGTGTGCCTGCGGTGCAAGCTATGGGAATGTCACTGTCACTGACTTGGATTATGCGGATGACGTGGCTATCCTAGCTGAAGTCATGGAAGTCCTCCAACTTGCCCTCCAGGCCATGGACACGGAAACCCATCCGCTGGGCCTGCAGGTCAGCTGGGGAAAGACCAAGGTCCAGAGCCTCAGCGACTACGAGCCTCCTCCACCAGGACTGGTGATCAACTCTAACCCGGTTGAAGCCGTTGACAAGTTCTGCTACCTTGGAGGCACCATAACATCAGACTGCAAGAGCGACACAGACATCCAGCTCCGCATCGGCCGGGCCGCCGCGGCAATGGCCAGTCTGGACAGGGTTTGGACCAGCAGCAAGATCTCTGCGCAGACAAAGATAAGGCTCTACAACAGCCTCGTGCTGTCCATCCTTCTCTACGGGGCAGAGACTTGGACTCTCACTGCTGCCCAGGAGCGTCGACTCGACGCCTTTGATACTAATTAAGTGCCAAAGAAGAATCCTGGGGATCAGGTGGCATGACTATGTATCCAATGCCACCCTGCGCGAGACCACCAGTCAACCCCAACTGTCCAGTAAGGTGCGCCAGGCCCGTCTACGACTGTTTGGTCACATCGCCAGGACGGAGCCACCTCTGGAAACAGCTGCCCTTCTGAGGGAGCCGACCCCACCCAACTGGTCCCGCCCCAGGGGCCGTCCCAGGCATATACCTGGCAAGAACAACTGAAGGACGACCTGAGGGCTGCCGGCCTCGACCTTACCACCGCCTGGGTGCTGGCCCTCAACAGACCTATGTGGAGATCTGTGTGTGCAGGCGCTACGCTCCATACCGGAGCATGCGGACCTGAGTGAGTGAGTGAGAGCACGGCCATGTGGTTACTAAGGCGACCCGAGTCAGTCGTACTGTACTCACACAGGGAGCAGGCGAGTTTCTCACCGGTGTGTTTGGTCTTGTGTCGAGCCAAGTAAACCTTCCTGCTGGCTGTGTAGTCACACTGGTCACACTTGTACGGCTTCTCCCCAGTGTGGGTTTGCTTGTGGAGCTGTAGCCTGTGTTTGCTGGCCGAGCTGAACTCGCACACTTCACACACGAAGGGTTTCTCACCGGTGTGCTTGACCATATGTGTTGTCAAACGGTTCCTCCAACCTGTAGCATAATCACACTGGTCATACTTGTACGGTTTTTCCCCTCCATGTTTTACCATGTGTGCTTTAAGGTGCTCTTTCTGAGCGGAGGAGTAGTCACACTGGTCACACTTGTAGGGCTTCTGCTCTGCTGGAAGGTGTTTAATCATGTGCCGCTTCAGATATTCTTTACGGCTTGCTGAAAAGTCACACTTATCGCACTTGTACGGTTTGTCTCCCGTATGCACAGCTGTATGGTTGCTAAGGTCGCCTGAGTTAGTCTTCTCACTTGTTGCAAAGTCGTGCTCACCAGAAATCTGACATTTTCCATCTTCCGTTTCCTGGTCAAAGTAAGGTTTTAGCACCTGGGGAAAGTTAGCCTGACTGCTAACAATGTTTGCTGGTAGTTCTTCAGTCCTCTCAACCCTCACACGTTGTTGCCTGCCAAGCAGAACCTCAGTGGGAGACACGAAACCAACCAGAACTTCAGTGGGAGATCCGTAACTGGATGATGCCATCCTGCTCTGTGGGGGGTGCAGCATTATGTTATTTTCCCTTCTTTAATATATATCTTAAGAGGTTAAATGAGTCAGATGTAGACACATAAGCTTTCATCAGAATAATTACTTGACTACAGTCTAGATAGTTGTGTATAGATCTCATATTGGGTTAACCAACATACTAAGGTGCTTGTACGCTCTCGCTTCGCGACATTGGCACCCATAATCTTGCTGGATCAAGGTCAACACCAGGTCACCGCCAAGAGTGTGCAAACGCCGAACATTTGGAAAAAGCAGAGAGAGATGATCACACGGGAAGGAAGCACAAAGAGAGGACGAGAGAGTAGGCAAGCACGCGAGACCAGAAACCGACAAAACGGAGTGGTTAAACTTAAACAAAATTATAAATTATAACAACAACTCTGAATCGAATTGCTAGCTGGATTGATAAAACACTGTTTGTAAACCACGTTGCGGAAAAAAATCTGTCTCCGGAATCTCAAATATAGTGCCCCCCTCCCCACACGACAACCCTCCCCACACGACAACCCTACCGAACACGTCTGCTTATAATTTCTACTTTTCTCTACACTAGTCTATACACGTGACTAAATTCCCGGTTTTGTGCGGCCCCAATAGGCTCGGGACTATTCAGGATTAAAAAGGAAGCATTCCGTTACCCACCCTGCTTGTCGTGACCTAACGTAGCGATCTAGTTCAAGTGTAATCGCTAAATTTCCTTGGAACTTTTGAGAAAATACTGTGAGGAGCATCCGGAGAACGAGGACACGTCAACAGGGTCAAAGGTTATCTCGCACTACCACCTGATTATCACAATATGGTCAATGTACCAAGTTTGAGGTTACCAGTAAGACCGGTAGAGGAAAATCGATCGTAGCTCTATTGGTTGTACATTTTTTTTTTAAAACTTCGGCGCTATTTTCATCGTGACACGTGTTGGGCAGCATCGGCAAGATGGCCACACTTATGCGACATGTTTTGCGATATCTGAGGGAGTTATCTTGTGTAATAGCAGGTTTGGACATACCTCCGCTGTTGTCAGACGCTAGTTCACCTTTATCCGCGGGGTAACCTATATCCGTTGTATGCGGAAAACAGGGTATTTAGGACTCATTTTAATATGTATATCAATTCGACAGACAGTGGTTTCAAACTGCAATATTTTCAATACTGTACTAGTAGTAACATCCATGTAAACTCATATCGTATTTTGTAGTTGACTTTGCATAATTGTGATGTTGGTTTGTTCCTTGCAACGATGAAAACAGAAAATCTAAAATCTGCAAAACGATAGTGTTGTTTGGTTTTGTGTCTTATTATGTCAACAACATGAGCTGTGAACCCCGGGTTCAGGGACGGTCGGTTGTAAGACAGTGTACTTATTGCAAACCTGGTCGTTTTTATACAGAAATCTCTCATACATGAACACCTCAAAATGGCCACCAAACATCAAAAGTACATGTTAGGTGCTGTACAGGAGTAAGGATATAAGGATATAAGGATGTACCTTTACGGCTGGGATTGAGACATCAATGTCATAATTTCTCTATATTCTTTATTTCTAATTTTTCTTTTTATCTATGTCGATTTTATTTTCGTAAGCACAGTTTCTCTTGAAATCTTCTTCTGCTTCAGACTGAAGTGGCCAACACCGCCACACCATAACTTTGGCTTCCTGATCCAGAAAGAGTAGAGTAGGCTATGTATTATATGTTTTGTAAGAAATTTAAAATTTGTAACGGCATTTTCAAACGTATGACATCGGCACACGGCCAACAGATGACGAGTACAAACCGGGGTTAGGCAAATGGGACCTACTATTCCCGACCAGATTGCTTGACAAAGTCGCTAGCGAGGCAGAATGTAGCAACACGTTTGCCTAACTAGACATTTGTCGTAGCAGGCAAGTCATGTCAGCCGTGTGTTTAATGCAGGACTTTCTTTCACAAGTGACAGATGCTGAACAGACTAGAAAGCAGAGAAACATCATTTGCTGTTATAAGACACCCATTCTGTCACACTGTCACCTCTGATCAGCTGGGAGGCCACTCATCGTTACAGCCAGAGGAAAGTGAGATGGAGTGTTCTGTTTTTACACAATATAATGGAGCATTAGATTTCTGAGAATTCTTTTTACTCCCCTAAACAATACACTTAAGAGAATAGTTCCAAGACTGCATTTCCGATCTCTAAAGACATAGAATCATTACAAAGAGATAGAAATATTCCAAAGAAGCAATAGAATCCAACGTCACCAATTATTGTACTATAATCATAGATGTATGGATCATGTACCGACTAACATCAAATGTGTATAAATATATGGATTAAAACATATACCATTCATTATTGTTTATTGGACCCTAACATACGAAAAGAACATACTACACAAAATACACATTAATTGGTAAAAAGAGACAGAAAAAAATGCCTACAAATAAAGATCTAGTCATGTGCCGTATAGTTATTATAATAAGTACAAATGTGATAGTAGTATACACCAAAAGCACCATTTGAAAATGTAAAGTGGAGTTCAGACAATCTTACAGTATATTAGGGTAGTAAAACTATACTGAACATAACAATTTCAAGCAGTGATATATCCTATTAGAAAATGTAACACCTGTTGTACTACTGGTAATTCTCACCTTCAAGTAAAGACTCATTATACATTAGAAGAAGACAAGAAAGTAACATGAAATTATACATTTCAATCTAATGGTAAAACTACTTCGAAGAATTGAACTCATAAAAATACTATTCCTTTTCTAAAAAAAAATACATTAAGTTTTCTAATCCGGCAAACACAGTGGGAAACTAATGCCACCAGACCATGCAAGTACTTAAATCTAAATGTAAATATTACCATGCTTTCTACCACCGGCAAAGAATTGCATCTTTCACATTGTCATTTCAAACCTTTGACCTTTGATACATGCAGAAAAATATGAGTTGATAACTCTGATGCTTAGTGATAACTAAAGGATTACAGAGAGAAACACTGAGTACAATCTGTATCTGTATCACTATGATGCCCAATACATGCCTCAATATCTTCTGCCTCCTTCCTAATCAAGTGAGAGAATTGTAGCAAAAAGGCTATTCCAGTATCTTGAAGACTTAAAGTAAAACTACTCACTTATAAGAGTACTGAAATACATATAGGCTTGGCATTCTCTTATACTCAATGATAGTTTTAAGATAACAACCGTCAGAACGTCGTGTTGGAAATGAAACCTAATTATGAAAATCATCTATGTCAGATTTTACAGTAAAATACACGAAGTATTTGACTCCTCTACATTAACGATAAGTGGCTAAATCTTTCCCATTTGCATATATTCGCACGTTCCTACTTTTCTTTAAATGATAATATGAAATATTTAAACAATTTGTCCAACATGTCACATTAAGAATGCAAGTTGACCTGAAGCATCAATCTGCTGAAGCACGTATATGGCCGTTAAATGAATATATATATCAAATGATTTTAGTCTACTTTTCCTTAAATGTATTACGCTGCTCATGATATAAAACTGATATGTAAGTATCGCCAGACATAAGTGTGGCAAGATTCCGCGGAAAATGTTCTAAGCAACCCTGTTTATGGCCTGATTTTCATAGTCACAGACTTCAGGGAGTATCTCAAGCCTCTCCAGTGGACCCACAGCACACCTTGAAGCCGCGGACAGGAGCTTCCACAGTTGCCCAGGTAACGGCCGTTGAGGTAGGAGAAGCTGCAGCCCCCAAACCACCAGCCGCCCTGTCCGCGCGCCTGGGAACAATGGGTGCTGCTGTAGGCATCATTGTCCCTGTCCACAGTGGAGAACCTGTGCCCGTTGCTGTAAGCCATGGAGTCTCCTGCGTTTCCAGAATAGCCCGAAACGTGCAGGCGGTACCCGTCCCCCTCACCGGAAACCCTGTATGGGAACATTACGTCATATCATCGTTAGAATGCATCTGTGAAGATTACTCCTCCATGCAGAAAAATAGTTTAATTTAATTTTTAACCCTGCATATTACAAGGGAGTATCAAACGTTTCAGAAGTCATCCCTCTTCTTTCATCGGCGAAACGAAAATAAACTAGAGTTCGGCGACCTCATACCTCCATGAATATTGAGAGCTTTTGTTAATTTCATGCAAATGACTTAACATTAACATGATTTATGCATGGTGTTGTTCATCATAACGTACAGTACACATGTCACAAGTAAAATTCCCAATTCAGATCATTAATCATTAAGTTGTTTTGCAATGTTTGCATAAATTATTATATAAGTTCCATCTCATATTTGATATCTGCATATGTTCCACTGATCATAATTAACAAGTGTTACATTTATCGAAGTCCAGTTATTGCAAACAGTGGAACTATACAATTTCCTCATTAATTTTGCAAATTAAGTCCTCATTTGCATAGCATGCATATCATTATGAACATCTTTGCCCAAGCTACCTGCATACCTAAAATGCAGACAATCCGTCGTTCCTTTCTGCAGTTATCCCCTTTTGAGTGTCTTGACAAAAACGCCCCTGCAGTTCCACAATTAAAAGTTAGGGGACTGAAACTTGTCCCACTTTGTCATGACGCTAAAAGCTATCTACCACCCAAATGTCACAACCATATCACGTCCGGGACAAGAGATACATTGAAAAAACTGCTATGATAAAATATTCCCATTAATTATGCAAATGTACTCCTATTTTGCATAATTAGTATCTTATCTTGTACAACATTGTCTAAGGTGCCTACATACCAAAAATCATAAAAATCCGTTGTTCCCTTCTTGAGTTATCCACGTCAGAAGTTTTTGACAAAAATGCCCCTGCTATCCCAAAACTAGATGCTAGGGGGCCCAAACTTATGTCATTTCTTCCTGAGCACAAGAGCTATCTAATACTAAAAAATCGTAACCTTAGCATGTTCGGAACACCGAGATAGCAAAACCGGAAGTTGCACTGCAGTACCAAGGGGAGACGCTAGGGGCCCAAAATCTAATCATTTCCAGCTTTCATCACACACTACCAACACACCAAGTATGAAACCAATGTACCCAACCGTTCATGAGTTATTTTCTTTACACACAGACAGACACACAGACAAACACTAGGTAAAATATAACCTCCATGACATTTCATGGAGGTAATGATTACATAAGACTGAACAGAACAAGCCGAAACTAGCGAAATACTTATATGTATTCTAAATAAGCAAATAAAATATGGACGCACACTCTCTATCGTTATCCTTTATTAGATAATCAAAGATTGCAGTGCTATATTTTGTATGTTGTATGTAGCCACGCGCTGAGGAGGGACGGCCGAGTTGCGGACGTAAATAGGGGACAGTGACGAGCGGCATAAGCCGATCCAAGGTTCACTAGTCGGCACCCTATAATGTTCTTCATAGCGTCAGACTTCACTGAATCTACAAAGTTGCAACGGAAACTAATTGTTTCGTCATGTACTGTAGACCCCGTGTGGGTTTCTGTTAAGTAGAACCACAGAATAATTGATTTGATGCATTGATCCATTATAGAGGTGAGTGGAGAGTACCGCACTTTGCTATAATGGTGGTGGGTTATTAGAATATGCTTTTGCATAATTATGTTTATAACAGTCAAACAAAAATCTGAGCCATAATTACAATAGCCCGTAGATATGATTGTAGACTGGATTCATTAGAATATTCATAATGCCAACATCCTGACTTAGCAAAAATGTCCTCCGACATGGTGCCGTCTGTGTAGCGCGCTCCTTGCAATTGGTTCGTTGGAAAGTTGAAAAGAATGGCGGACAACTCAAGCGGCCGTAGGAAGTTCTAATATTTCAAGGTGTTCTCACGTCACGTAACTTGTGAACATTTTTGCGAAGTTTTATAAGGCAGATTCCACTCAATGTAAAATGATTTTTACAATACCTACTTTGACCCTATTCATGTCGCATATATAAACGCCAGAACGGCTTAAGCTAGAGCCACCAAATTTGGTTTACCTAAAATTTAGTTTTCAGTTTCAGTCTATTTCCATTGTCTTTTGTGATCTCATCTTTCGCTGAAAAAAAATATATTTTTGAAAATTCAAGGTCTTGGATATAAGATGTTATCTTAGATATGCATGATGTCATTCTATGAAGTCATTTTGACGTCATTGATGTGTAAATGGATGTATTTATTATTCGTTTGAGTTTTGAATTCAGAATGACCACCGCTTCTCGGAAAGCCGCACGTGTACACAAGCGGGTCCACTTCAGATGGGCGCCGGATGATCTCAGCAGGGAACATCCCCAATCTATCCTGCCTCAGTAGATTGTAAAGATGAGTCAACAGGAAGGAATTCGAATCAGCTACTTTTGTCTTATAAATGGATAACGTCCGTCGTCAGACACTCTGATCTCAGACGCGCAAGCACGCAGCCACGTTTCGCAATTCGATTGACAACATAAGTCGTAACAAACATTTTCGTTTAGTTATCTATATCTGCAATTCTGTTACAATTCTGAAGTAAACCTTTTTTTCGTGGTTCCAGCCAATACAGTCAAATTGATGACGCCATAATTACGTCATATTATGTTATGATAGCGTCAAATTTATCAAAGTCTTTAGATATAATGTCTACATCTTTCTAAAAAAATAAGAATTACAGGAGTTTGATAGAAGGAGTGGGCCTCAAAAGACCCCCCACCCCACCCCGTCCCAGATGGACAAAAAAAGCCCGGGCTGAATAGGGTTAGCACTGAGTTTTTCAATCGTTTTCCATTGCATGCTTCCTCATTCATTTTGCTAATGGCGCCAACATAATTTGCATATTCTCACCAGAAGGTGCTGTACTCTGCGAACTTCGTGGCTCCACTCCAGTCATCCAGGACAATTTTTAATTTGTAGCTTTTCCGTGTGGTCAGGAGGTGGGTGTTGTCGTTCCCCAGCCAGTATTCTCCGTTCTTGTTCCCAAATCCCAGTTTGTACTCCTCCCAGGTCCGGTTGAAGGGAACCGACCCGTCCTGCCGCCGCTGGATCACGGTCCACCCGCCTCCTGTACAATCATATACCATACGGAGAAGTAAAATGATATGTTGCTCACCAATACATCGTTACGCTGCGACAAACTCAGAGATTTGTGACTTCTCAGAAAGATGAGGAACTGAAGGTTTATAAGTTGACATCAAGTAGACTTGGGTCTATAGTCACGGAAATCGAGGAGATAAAAAAATTGAATGAATGAGTGAATGAATGAATGAATGAATGGATGAATGAATGAATGAATGAATGAATGAATGAATGAATGAATGAATGAATGAATGAATGAATGAATGAATGAATGAATGAATGAATGAATGAATGAATGAATGAATGAATGAATGAATCGTTTCGGTTAATACATCGCAGCCGGGGAGGCTGAATTACGTATCACTTACAGGCTTAACATGTATATCATAAATCCATCCATTAATAAATAGATATATAAATAACATCCATTAGAATCTGATACACATCAAAAACTAACTCATGGATAAAACATGGATAAAAACAATGGAACTATCCAGCAAAGCACCAACCCACTTTGTTGACAAACGATATCTCAAATGAGCGAAATTGCTAAATATATTACATGTAAATACTGATCATAAAAGCTTAAATAAGTCTAAAGTATATAAGCATTTGCATCACATATCATCGTTAAGTAACCTTGTCAGGTATGGAACAGATGAGTCTCTATATCTGTTTGTTTTAGATAGACCTGAATTTGTTTGAGTTTCTAGTATTCATACTGCTGTCATCGCTCATTCTGGGTGGAAGTAGTTCCTGGTCTATCGTTTTGGCGAACGTTTACATTAAAGTACACAAGGTTACTCGTCTGTAATGCAGTGACTTCAGACCTGAAATAGTTAGGGCCGTTTGGTAGTCTGTGTACTTATCACCGAGAATTGTTCTAAGCGCTCTCTTTTCTACTCTTTCCAGCCTTGCAGTCTGAGTAGTGGTGAGTCCTGGCTGCCAAACCGGAACAAAATATTCTAACACTTGTCTAACATAGGTCATGTAGATCTGTAGTAGGTCGTTGACAGAAGCTGGATGCGTTTGAGTCTGCGCAGCATTGCGAGGCGTCCACCTGCTTTGCCGATCATCGTGTTCAGTTATTTGTCCCATTTCAAGTTGTTTTGGATCCAAACCCCCAAGAGGTACATCGCGCATACCACTTCCAGCTCCGTCCGATCGATGAGAAGGACGGGATGTGCGGGTGGGCACTTCATAAAACACACAACCATGGCCTTGTATTTACCTGGGTTTAATAACATGTGATTTCTTTGACCAGTCATTGAAAGAGTTCAGCTCCAGTTGCATAGACGATGGTGTGGTGCATCTACGTGACTCTGCCAGCGATAAATCATCAACGTATTTCCATATTTCTGCAGCTGCGATTCTCATGGCATCATCGAATACTACCAAGAAGATTGATGGACTCAACAGTGTCCCTTGGGAACTGAACATGTTAGGGTTTCCCAATTTGATAGTTGGCCCCCGTAGCGGACTCGCTGACGTCGTTGTGTTAAGAAGTCACAGATCCAGGGGATAAGCGAACTCTTTGCTCCAATATTGATCAATATTTGTATGGCTAAGTCTCTCAGTTTTTAAATGAGAAAACTGAGAGACATGGCTGAGATTGTTGGTCATAGTTACGTTTTTAATCACAAAACACCAATTGAATCGGCAGACGATCAAACAGAGATGGTTAAGGGGTCCTATTTTACTGCTTCAAATCTAGTATGCAGATAAAAAAACAAGACAGTTTAGCTAAATACCTTAACAAGACAAACTAACAGATTCCAAAGTTTTACTTCAACATTACCTTCGTCATCCATGTCACAGTACGCCCACACACTAGATGATGACAAATCAAAGGTGTAGACTCCACTGGTATTCTGTCCTGATGCATGGTACTCTGCGCAATCTGATGGACGGAAAAGAAATTAACAAAGTACATCTCGGAAACTTTGCAATGTATGAAACACCCCTGTGATTATTAGATTGATGTTTTCTATTTTGAATAGACCAAAAGCTATAAAGGTCAAACAAGTTAAGACTATGTTGATGCAAATGAGTTAATTAGCTCCTGTTGTTTAAATCACAGGAGCTAACTGGCACTACCCAAACCACCATGTGAGTTTCCGAAACGAATAATGACGTAATGTGATTATCCTGTAAGGCTCAAGTCCCAACTCCAAACCCGGGCAGCTTTCGGAAACGACAAATATGATATAAAAGGCAAAACAACACACAGGAAGTAAAGAATAGTCATGAGCATAATATGTGTATATTCCTTCTTGATAAACACTTTTTTCCGTTTCTACAACATCCCGGTCAGGCCTCTGTTTTGAAAAGGGACTTAAGCCTAACAGAAATCTTGAACCTGTGAAGAATCCTGGTGTTCAAAGCAAAAGAGGGGTGTTTATTTGGCCCGAACGTTTATGTTACTTAAAAGATAGTATCATTGCTGAATCCAATTAGAAAATGTTGTATTTTATGGTCATATACCAATGAAGCCTACTGATCAGGACCCCAACATGCTTACCAGGTGCAGGTACAGGGCTGGGACTTGAACAGCAACACTGGAGAAAGACATGTGATGACCATGTTAGTACCAAAAGTATAGGAAAAAAGTATTGTCATTGAACTGTGATCAGAAGATTAAGAATTGAATTTTCAAGTTTAGATGCTAGGATTATATTTGCCTTGGCGTGTTAGTATGAGCCTTCAAGATACGTCGACTTGACTGACACCACACATTTTTGTCTGATTCGTTTCAATAAGAAGATGAAGACAATAACAGAGATTTTTAATGTAAATTATGTAGTTCTGACCTAGAGAAGAAAAACAAACAAACATAGTACATAATTGTAACTATGAAATGAAGAAGCGATAAGAATAAGAAGCTTTCAAACTAGCTATAGGAGGTTTACATCTCCTTTAAAACTGGTCCACACTCCTGAAGGAACAGGTTTAGGTTATATAGTTACCGAGGGGGGCGTCATCGTACCCTGTTGCTTCGTGTCTGTTGCTAGAGAAACCGAGGCGGGCACCATTGCCCTTATTGTCACTAGTCTGTTGCTAAAGCACTTCTCACAGAGCAAGAAAATTGTTCGGGACCGAGTCTGCGTGCTCTAAATGACATTTCCGATGTTCTCTCGATCATGTCGGGTTTTCGAGAATCGGCCGATGTTCTCAGGTCTCAGGAGGGATATTTTAAGCCAAGATATAAGCTCGATTTTAAAATCTGGCGATAAAGAAATACGACCAAAGCTCTTCGACTGTATTTACAGAGGCTTAACAACTCTTCAAGCTCTTCTCTTTTCTTTTCTCCTGCAAGTTAATATCAAGACGAACTTACCGAACCAGGAGGCCCGGGTGGGCCAGGGGGTCCGGTCGGACCGGTGACCGAGAGTCCATCTCTCCCATCCCTTCCGGGTTCTCCTCTCTCACCGGCTAAGCACCCTTGAAGTTGAAGACAGCAATTTGACAATGAACGAGTGATGACCGGGACCAGGGCCGCCACTTTCCAACCCCCCTTCCGATCTGAAACACTCTCTTGTAAAGTGACCTCATGACCCTGCCAGATCATCTAGGCCACAGAGTTGAAAAAGGGGGTCCGTATAAAAGCTTGTAGAGGTCCCTTCATTTAGGCATGAGCACCGGTCTCACAGAGATCCAAGTGATTCCAGTTGAATTGATAGTGTTTTCGGTAAAAATCTCGCCCCACCTAAAAAATGTGCTATTATCATGCTATCGAGAACGTGTAAATAAACACCATCTACGGTACGGTATTAGTCAGCTATATATCATCTTTCTGTCGAGTATATGCAGCAACTCTGGGAATTCAAAGATCCAACCCTTCCAGACCGAAACAAGCCCAACTATATAATTACCATATCATTACGTTAATATTAATACCATCGTTAGAGTTATGTGTATAACTCTTGTATCATTCTAAACCTACAGTTTGTGATTTGTACCAAGCTAATTCTAGAATTTACTGTAAAACCTTTTTTCGGGTGGGCGATATCGCTAGAGGGGGCGAGGTGTGGATGGGTGGGGGGCGAGATCAGTGTTGGAGTTCGGTGTTGGCGGGCAAGATCGCTATGACACCGGTTTAGCTCTGTTAGTTCATGAAGATACTGATTACCTTTGCCAGAATGGCTAACAACAAAAATTGTAGCATTCTTAATTGTGTAAAAAGGTTACAAGAAAATAAAGTAATGTGTGTCATTCTTACCTCCTAGAGTCGTGGGTAGTGTAATCTTGTTGGCAAAATTCCTGATGTTAGACACAGATCTCTTAGCTCGGTGATGCACTTCAGCTCCGTACAGAAAGTTGGCGCTTTTGCCACGCCCTGCTCCATTCTGCTGCTCATGGACACTTGGGCCCTGAGGACTCACCTGATGGGCGACATTAGATGCTCTCAATTCACTCGGTATTGTTAGGCTGGCAGTGTCGGGACCTTGTCGGATGTTTTGAAGATCAGTCTGTCAGTAAAGCTGTAGTCTCGCTCGTCAGGGTGACAGGTTGGCGACGGTCCAACTCTGCCTATCCTGATCTTTGAACTCGTTTACAGGGCCTGCTGATCCAGACTTCAGGCCGCAGGGAACTCATTTACGCATTACTCATTGAACACATACGCTACACGCGCTACCGCGTGTAATGCGTTAGCTGTAATAATCTTGGCTTTTTCACTGCTATTAGATAAAATGTACGTGTAGAAATACTAAACAAATCTGCTCACGATTCAATACTTTAATTTATGATTTGTCGTTTAGCGTCCTAACCCACCACCCTGATCCATTGGCCCGAAAAATGTAACATTTGGAGTTTGTTGTGAACTTGTGTTCGATAGACATACCTGCGTATCCAGGTGTTCTCCCCACTGTCGCATCTCCTGCATCTGCGCTTTCATATCCTTCAGTTGAGACTTCATTTCTGTCAGTTCCGCCCCCTGCCTCACCAGTACAAACATGGTGAAGAAACCTACAAGCACCGCCACTACGGCCACCATTATGGCCGTCAGCACTGCGATTATCCCCAGCCTATCCCGCTCTGCCCCGTGTGCAGAGGAAGTCATTTCGAGGCTTTTGGAGCCCATTCTTGGATATTTCCGCCAAAAAGTAAATGTACGTCGATCAACAAGCAGACACAACCAGCCCGAAGACGTGTCAGCGACTGACTGATTTTAAAGATATGATGTTACTTTGAACCCAACAGTTCTGTTCCCTTATTGGTTAGAAACATCGTAGAACAACCATTTCCTCATGCGTCATTCATATTTTAGCGATGCCGGGAGATTCGGAGAACGTCGTAGACCGTCGGGTCCGAACCGACGTTTGACGATGATTCCCGATTGCCGACTTGTAGCCACTCGGCACAAGGAAGAAATACCGATCTAATTGGTGTGCCAAGTGCCTGAGGGTTGGTTTGTATAAGGGGATAAAAGAATAGATCACTAAGTTAGTGTATTAGATTCTTTATATATATATACTATACAGGATCTTCCTTCTAAATTATGTGATGCGGATTCTGTTGTTTTGTTTTATTTTTCATTCCGTCAACAATTACTGGGGTCACTGAAGCCAGCGACAGGTCATGTTTTGTCTGTTCATGTTACTGACAGAGTTTCACACTTTGCTTACTTCATGAGTGTAGTAAAAGTTAACAGTAAACGGTGAGCATCGCAGACATGGTCAAACATAGAGCTGTCTCTGTGTAGAGTTCCTCCTCCCGAGCATGCCGTAATTCAGAGGCCGTCGGGTAATGCCCGACACAAGACACAAACCGAAGTTTCGCGACTGAGACCTATGATTCCCAACCGCCTTACTTTAAAGGGTCACTAGGCAAAATGTAGCTTGCAAGTGTGACTAGGGCGGCATACGCCCGGGGCTCAGTTTGTCCTCCAATACCTAAAGACTATGTTTATCATTGAAATCATTTGTCCTTGTGAGGTTAAAATCTTTTTGATGTGATGCTGGTTTGGTATTTACAACGATAAAGTAGAAAATATACACGGTTAGTGCAGTTTGGTTTTGACTCTTAACAACAACATTAGCTACCCTGACCTCTGATAACCCATATACAAGGACGACCGGTTTTACAGACGCAGTGTGTACCGACGTGTTACAGTCGCGCTGGAGTGTTTTGTTTATATAGAAATCACTGATGCATGAAACGACCAAAATACAACTTAAATGTCCTTATATTTTAAGGTACAGTCAAAATACGTCTAAGATCAACGATGTGAGCAAGTACAAAACCGACCAGCACAATTTAGGACAAGAACATGTCGGAATTTCTCTGTTCGATGATTTTCATTGGGGGAGGGGGGTACTCTATATTTTTTTCTTAAAGCACAGAAAACAGCCATTTTTTAAAATCTGTCAAAAAATGTTGTCATTTACGAAAGCCAGCACATTCGGATATGTTTAGTGACAGAAAATGTCTTTTAGACTTTCAAACCTCAAGCATTTGTTAATCAAGAGAACATTGGAGATCGTCGGCTCATACCAGACGGACAACTAGTAGATACCGAAGCTGGCCGAATGGAACCGATGATTCCCGATTGTCTTGGTAGGAAGGGTCTTTTGTCAGAATGTAGCCATACGTGTGTAATTAGTGGAACACTTGCCTGGGATTTGCCTGGGGCTCGGCTTGTCCTCCATTATCTATTGATAAAAATCATAATCTCTACAATATCAATATCACATTTTGTAGATATTGCATAAATGTGATGTTGCTTTGTTCCTTGCAACGTTGAAAATAGAAAATCTGAAATCTGCAAAACCATCATTTAGTTTAGGTTTGACTCCTGTCAACAACAGTAGTTGTCCTGACTTGTGCACTCTAGGGTTAGGGACGACCAGTTTAAGACACCCAGTGTGCAGCTACACAGAAATTCACAAAATTGGTCGTGTTTATACAGAAATCACTAATGCATGAAAATATATGCATATCTTATTCAGAAATCACTACTGCCCAATATATATCTTAGCAAAAATAAATGACGTGAATAAAGATCTAACGGCTGGGGCGACACATTGTCACCATTTCCCTATATTCATTCTTATTTCTATTTCTTTGTAGTCATTTTCTTCAGCACAGGAAAAGTGCCCGTTTTTGTTCAACATCTTCGTTTGCTAACCATGATTGTGGCTACCTGAGCCAGGTGTTACCTAGATTGTAGACCTTAATGTACTTATACAGCTGGGATTGAGACATCGATTTCATAATTTCTCTATGTTCTTTTTGGCATTTTCAAACGTGTACATGTGTGATTAACAAAGGAGACCGTCGACACACGACCAACAGACGGACGAGTACAAACCGGAGTTAGGCAAATGGGACCTACTTTTCGCGACCAGCATGCTTGACAAAGTCGCTAGCGAGGCAGAATGTAGCAAGACGTTTGCCTAACTAGACAATTGTCGTTACCGCGTTACGGCCCATTTCTACCGGTGTGTTTATGTCGTGTGTTTAATGCAGGACATTCTCTCACAAGTAAAAGATGCTGAACAGATTACAAAGCAGGGAAACATCATTTACTATTGTAAGACACTAGTTCAATGTGACCTCAGGTAGCAGTGACCTGTAAAGACATAGAATCCTTACAAAAGAGATTACGTTGGTGCTTTTCATGATGAAGCTAAGTTATTTAAGCTCCACAACATTTAGCATTATAACCTACCACATTTCATTTGCTTTTTCATGAAGTCGAAATTGAAATTCTATAGAAAAAAAGGAAAAAGAAGGCAACTTGGAGTCGCTTAGTTTAAATCCAATGTGATACAACAGGTGGTAGTCTACTGAGCATAGCAGTCAGATGGGACATTTGGGATTTTTTAAGAAACCTGCACTTTATTCCAAAGAAGCAATAGAATCCAAGGCCACCAATCATTGTACGATATATATAGATGTATGGATCATGTACCGACTACCACCAAATGTGTACAAATATGTGGATTAAAACATATACCATTCATTAATGTATATTGAGCCCTGACATACGAACAGAACATATTAAACAAAATTTAATGCAAATTCCAGTTGCTGAAAAAAAGACAGTAAAAAGTCTACAAATAAAGATCTAGCCATGTACCGTATAGTTAAGTAAATATAATAGCAGTATACACCAAAAGGCACCGTTTGAAAATGAATAGTGGGTTCAGACAATCTCTCAATATACTTGGACAATAAAACTATACTTAACATAGCAATTTCAAACAGCGATATATCCTATTAGAGAATACAGAACATGTGGTTCTTCTATCAATTCTCACCTTCAAATAAAGACACATTATACATAAGAAGAAGATAAGAAAGTCACATGAAAATTATACATTTTTAAAATTTTAATGGTAAAACATATTCGATGAATTCAGCATATAAAGATACTATCCCTTTCCTGAAAAAAATACATAACGTTTTCTAATCAGTCACCTACAGTAGGAAAATTACTACCGAACTATTTTAGTACTTGACGGTAGTTAAACTTAATCTTCCATGCTTTCACCATAGGCAAATAAGTCGTCAAAAATAGTCCGCCTTGTCATTTCAAATCATGTAGAAAAAGATGAGTTGACAGACCAAATTACATGCTTGATAACACTAATTTGTTGTGAGAACGATAGGATTACACTGAGAGAAACACAGAGTACAACACGAAGATTCCGCTTCTATGTAAGAGATATGTATTAATTAACCTCACTATCTTCTGCCTCCGTCCTAATCAAGTAAGAGAATGTTAGCAAAAAGGCTTTATCAGTGTCTTAAAGACTTAATCAAAGTAAAACTACTCACTTATAAGAGTACTGAAATACATGTTAAAATACCAAGCGCCAGAATATCGTGCTGGAAATGATGCATGATTTTAGAAATCATCAATGTCAGGTTTTACTATAAAACACGCGAAATAGCTGACTCCGCTACGTTAACGACAAATGGCTCAATCTTTCCCCTATGCAGATATCAACATGTTCCTACGTTTCTTTAAATGATAACATTCAAACAATGCAATTTGTCCAACATGTCTCAACAAAATGCTAGTGAACCGAAACATCAATATGCTGAAGCACTTTTCTGGCCCTTGAGTACATGAATATGTATGAAATTATTATGATCTACTTTTCCTTAAAGGTATTTACGCTGTTTATAAAAAGAAAAGTGATATGTAAGTATTGCCAGACATGAGAGTAGCAAGATTCCGCAGAAAATGGTCCAAGCTTTGATTCAGTGAAGTCAAGCTTGCCTAAGCTTGATGTTTCTGATTTTGGGAGAAGAAATGCTGCTACAGTTATCTCTATGGGCCGCTCTTCATCTTCATGATGGTAACATCAGGCCATACGAACCTGATTTAGAAAAAAAAGCTGCTCCGGTTATGGTCTGATTTTCATAGACACAGATTTAAGGGAGTAGTCGGAGCCTTTCCAGTGGTACCACACCACACCTTGCCAGGCTGAACAGGAGCTCCCACAGTTGCCCAGGTAACGCCCGTTGAGAACGGAGTGGGTGCAGCTGTTAAACCACCAGCCGGCATATCCGCGCGTCCGAGAACAATGGCTACTCCAGACATCATTGTCCCTGTCCAAAGTGGAGAACCTGTGACCGTTGTTGTGAGCCATGGAGTCTCCCGCGGTGCCTGAATACCCGGAAATGTGCAGGCGGTACCCGTCCGCCTCACCGGACACCCTGGGTGGGAAAATTACGTCATATCATTGTTAGATTTTCTGAAGATTACGTATCCATGCAGGTATTAAACATTAATGTTTAAGCTCAATCCACATCTACATCTACATTGAGCTACCCCCAGAAAGCCCCATTAGAGGGAAAGTGGTGGTGGGTGTATGAATGTATTTGATGCATTTTTGCCATTGTATAGTCAGTCAAACAGAAATCATAGTCATGATTTCAATATCCTTTAGCTATGATTGTTAACTGAATTCATCATCATACTTTGAATTTTCGTAATGCCTAAGATCATGACTTCGCAAAATGTCTTCCGTTTCGTCTGTGTAACTATGCGCTTGTTTCAGTTACGTACGTATGTATGTATGTATGTTTGTATGTATGAAAAGATCAATCGTATTTGTGTACATGCGTGTATCAGTGTAATGGTAAAAATAGCGTTCTGCCATTCCACCGGTAGAGATCACTATCGGAGTCCTTGTTGACAAAGATCGCGACAGGATCTCTGCCTGTACAAGCGGCAGTTCTAACGGTAGAGATCCCGATCGGAGTCTCTGCCGACGGAGCCTCAGATCGCGATGTTTTTGCCATGTTTGATAGCTTGTCCCATTAAAAAGGACAAACCTGAAAGTGCTATAAAGGGCGAAACGTTTGTTCCCTCCCCAATCCTCCATGTCAATTCTTAACTGGTGGTTTTTAAAGTTTGTCAGGAGGTGGATGACCTCGTTCCCAAGCCAAAACTCCCCCTTTTTATCTCCAAAGCCCAGTTTGTACTCCTCCCAGTTCCGGTTGAAGGGAACCGACCCGTCCTGCCGCCGCTGGATCACGGTCCACCCGCCTCCTGTGTAGAGGTACAATTGACAAACTTAACACTATCACCGCGGACAAGGAATTTTATTGAATGGTCAAGGGATCTTGTAGAATGGACATGAGTATCATAGAATGATTGTAAAAAAAATAGATGTACACATTTGTAAGGCAAATATCTTTAGTCATGTAGAAAAAGAACGACATTTAAAAAAAAATTGTCCTATCAATCATATGTGTACTAGATGTTCATAAGCAGCCTCTTGATAAGAAATTTCCACCGAGCAGTGAAATTTTAATTGCTTAGGGAGGAATGAGAATTGCCATTGCCAGTGTAGAGAAGGAAAATTTACAGACAAGACATGCCAATAATAAACAATCATGGGGAAGTTTCAGCAGGTTTACAGTACCTGCAGTGTCCATGTCACAGTAGGTTCCGATCCGGGTAGGGTAGAAAAACATGGCGTACACGCCACTCGCTGTCCGTCCTGAGGCATAGTATTCATCGCAGCCTGCAGAATCTGTGGGCCAGAATATATATATATATATAACTTTATAAAGCAGGACGCGTAATGACAAAACCTTAGCAAATGTATTTAATGTTATTAGCAACTAATAATTTTGGCATAATGTATTCAGTTTTGATGAAAGTAGTGGGATGAGATTTACATTTGTTGAAAATAGAAACATCAGCAGACGTGCTACTGACGGGGGCAAAGTGGCTGTTATTACTCAATTTGACCAACAGCAAACTAAACAAATTATATATATCATTACATCTTTTAACCATAATTTCCTGTTTGTTTCCACAGAACTAATCACTAGTTAGGATGTCTCTATACGTTTTTGTTGAACAAATCATACAAAAAGTACGAAGCCTAAAAATCAACCTTACCATAACAGGAAACACTGGCGTCCTCGTCGTGCGCGCAGTCGTGATCCGCCCAGCCGTTGTGCGGACAGTCGGTCAGTCTGGACTCGTTCCCGGTACAGGCCACCTGGTCCAACCAGATGTGGCCGCCGCCCCGCCCGAAGGAGCGCTGGGAGGACACAGGCCGGGCGTAACGGAAGCCCAGCTGACGGCACACCACCTGCGCGTCCTCGTCTCCCCACCGGTCGTTACAGACCGTTCCCCACTCCCCGTAGTGAAGCACTTCCACCCTTCCTTCGGCAGAGGTGTTCCCGCCGGTAAGACGTACTGTTGAGATAAAGATGAAAAGAAAAGGGTTCAATACGTGGGACAAGTCGGCGTGATAATGCTGTGGTTGCTAATCTGCATCTGGTGTTATAACGCAACAGAGGAGTTAGCTAAAGTCAAAGACAATATACAGTTTGCGGTCTAGAGTGTTACCCGTAATAGAGACACTTGGCTATTCGGATTGAATAGTTTTGTTTTCGAAATGGTATCCATTAGACATCCAGGTAATAAGATACGCCAAAAAGCAGTTACTCAAGCAGCTGGATATGATATTGGAAACGGTTAGACGTTTCAGATAGTATCCACTATCTTTTGTTAATGACACTGAAGTGATCTGGAAGAAACTGGCCCCTTTTTCAAGTTCAAGTTCATTCCTTATCCGATACAGCATGTTTAATGCATTTATGCTGTACAAAATCCCTTGTTGAAGGGTACTCACCGCAGGCATCCGTTATTATTCCAACATCATCGATGGCAATGTCGCCGTAAGCGCCGCTGCCACGAACGGTCTCAAAAACAATCTGTGATGATGTAATAAATCGTCATTGTGATGACATGTAGGTAATTATGAACATGTGTGGTTACCATTAAAGGTTTCATCTACTAGTATTTTAGTAGTAAGTCATATTATAAAAACATCAAACATATGTCATTTGCTATGACCAAAGAATTGACGTAACATAATGATAGAACGAAAAGAGCTCTTTATTAAAGAGACCAACAAATTCGAATGCAACTATTCCACAAACTGTTTGATTATGTTTTCAACTCAGAACTTCATTGTGCAAACTGGCCGTTTCTAACTATGTTTTTTCCCGTGTCCTACCAAAATATCCGGGGGGGGGGGGGGAACCAAGACTTGCGCTTCCACCAGTCAATATACTAGAATACCATTTGTACAGATTTATTGCATCTTGTCAATCAATCTGTTATTTTGCCTTTATGTGTTTGTTCAATAAAAAAAAATCGAATTCCATCCAAATTTCTCCACGTTTCCAGACAAAAAGAAAACTACTCTTAACATCATAAAACCCACACAGAGTTACTTATTAGCCTAGAGTACTCGCTCACAATAGTGTTAACCTAGCCTCTACCAGGCACCACAGGTCGCTAGAAAAATAGTAAAAATTGGTCAGATGAGACAGAAAACACGCCAGAGGAGTACCGTTTGCGACCGGCCGGACAACACTCCTAGGCCAATTAACCCCTACTTGGCCAAAGTCCCCTATTCGGCCATTCGGGTGTCTGGTAGAGAGAAGTGTTTACCGTTGTCTGTCATTTTGTCACTCGCAATTAGCCTTCGGGCACAAATCTATTAACTTGTATTTCTAACCTGTAAGAATCCTTCCCGTTTTGGCAGTGCCAACTCGCTGAACTTCCAGTGGTCCCCCTGGAAGTCTGACCTACTGAAAATGGCCTCTCCAAGGCTGTTGTTCCCGCGCTGTTTCACGTACACGTTGAGGGTGCCGACTTGTGTGCCGTACATGTGGTAGTTAAAGTTCAGACAGAGGTTGTTCTCCGTGTTCAGCGGTGCGCTGATGAGCCGAGCCGTGTCACCTGCGGTACCACCACTGGCCTCAACGTACATGTACTTCCCTATAGAGGAACAAACAATACATTACAGTGAAGAAGTGTATTCCAAGATTTTTAATTCTCTGTAGAATTTGACCTTTTGTCACAGGAAGAGGGGATCGGACACGTGCCCCTACCAATTTCGTAATACACGTTAGTTTACATCTTGCTACATTTTGTATTTTGCGTAGTCTGGTTTTCAGTGAAAAATACGGTAAACTCTCGGGCTATTTTGCAATTTAGCGAGCTCTAGCCGATCTAAAAAAATCGGCCGACGTTCGCTTGAACTGAGAGGCAGGCTTAACCCTATCTAGACCAGGGGGGGGGGGGGGCTAAAAGTGTCTGCGCTAACTTTGACGTCGTATAACTGGCGAACGACGTGTGCTAGGACTACGAAACTTGGTGACTTTTCCTAAAATATTGTTAGCAACAATTCTAAGAAAAAAAATTTAGTTTGTGATTTTTCGCGTTGCCATGGCAACGGGTTTCTGACAGGCATATTTTCCCAAATTTACTAATTTCAGCTTGAATTATGGGATTTCATAGTTTTATTGCTAGATCAAACTTGTTTATTCATATCATTAACATCCTGTGTAATTTTAAGTTACATTTCTAATCAAATATTCATGATTTATGCTAATTTGATGACGTCATGGGTCAAAATCCAAGATGGCCGACAATGTCATTTTCAACGATAAATACATGTAATTTTTACTCAAATACCGTCAAAATCTTTGATTTCCTTACAAAACACAATCACTTGATCATGTCTAGTCCGTTTCTATTAGGTTTTGGGGTTATATGTGGAAAAAGCCGTATTTTATAACATTCAAGCTTGTCGATCCAAGATGGCGGACAGATGACGTCATTTTCTGACGTCATATAGACGTCAGTGTCGTCGTCATTGGCAACAAAGGACTTGGCAGACTTAGACACCAATAAGATAAGCTTTATAGTCATCATTTTGTTCAATACATTTAAGTATAGCGGAAATTTCATATTTTGAAGATCTTAGCGCAAAATATGACATTATGAAGCAGAGTTACGTCATATTACGTCATAATCACGTAACGTGTTGTCATGGGGCGGCCCAGTGTTACTGGTGGGGGTGTGCTGACTCCCCCAGACCTGTACCTGTACTATTGCGGAACGTGTTGTCATGGGGCGGCCCGGTGTTACTGGTGGGGGTGTGCCGACTCCCCCAGACCCGTACCTGTGCTATTGCGGAACGTGTTGTCATGGGGCGGCCCAGTGTTACTGGTGGGGGTGTGCTGACTCCCCCAGACCTGTACCTGTGCTATTGCGGAACGTGTTGTCATGGGGCGGCCCGGTGTTACTGGTGGGGGTGTGCTGACTCCCTTATACTGTACCTGTGCTATTGCGGAACGTGTTGTCATGGGGCGGCCCAGTGTTACTGGTGGGGGTGTGCTGACTCCCCCAGACCCAGTCCGTGTCGTCGCTCGTGTCTTGTGTGAAGCCGCAGCCCCCGGCTCCGTGCTGGAAATCACAGAGTGCCCAGGGCTCTGGAAAAAGAACAGAGGATAAGATGTATATATACTCTTGTCCATTTTGCATGTTTATGTATAATTATATTCATATGAAACATCTCATTGGAAACATGGAAGAGCACCTATGTTGGGAATCAAAAAGGAAGCGAAATAAGACAATGGTGCGTCATGTACTATCACTGTATCGTTGACGAAATTGTGCCGTTTACTACAGATTGTCATGGTATAGTAGACGTAAATCATAACGAAGTCGACAAGGGGAGGCACGAAGCAGGGTCATAAAAATAACTATTCCTTGCCGGGGCGAAACGATAAAGAAATGGACGAAGTACGGCAACGATAGTGTGCAACATACTTACCGCCCGAGGTGCTGGGTCCGGTACCGGTGGA
>NC_049981.1:32855044-32857501 GCF_000003815.2 Branchiostoma floridae
TAAATTTTATTAAGGAAAACTAAACGAAATCGTTTCGCATGGCCACATTTGTACAACATTATTTGTCCTTTCTGGACGCTTACCGAACCGAGCATAGACATGTTCGTTTTCAAAGGTGGAAATCTCAAAGCCTAACATGGTCATTTAACCCGCAATCCTTGTAATGCTTTGGATCACTTCTACGCAACCTTATATATATATATATATGTTGTTTATTGTATATAGATGCGTATACAGCAATAATCGTAAATCGAAAGCCCTGTTCTAACGTCAGACCAGACAACGGTGGTCATCTGTTGTTCGAAATCAGCAAAAATACGACTTTGCCATGCGTTTTTACATCGCCTCGCTAAATACCTGTCCAGCAGATCCGGGAGGGCCGGGAGGTCCAGGAGGTCCGGCCTGACCGGCTGGGCCCTGCGGACCGTCTAGTCCATCAGTTCCAGGTGGACCGGAAGGTCCTGTTGGACCGGGTGGTCCTGCCTGACCGGCTGGGCCGGGTGGTCCTGTCTCACCGGCTGGACCGGGTGGTCCTGTCTCACCGGCTGGACCCTGTGAACCGTTCAGTCCATCAGATCCAGGCGGACCGGGTGGTCCTGTTGGGCCTAGTGGTCCTGCCTGACCGTCCCTTCCAGAAGGACCGGAAGGTCCGACTGGGCCCTGCAGACCGTTTAGTCCATCAGATCCAGGCGGACCGGGAGGGCCTGGTGGACCGGGAGGACCATGTGGTCCCGTCTGACCGTCCCTTCCAGAAGGACCGGGCGGGCCCTGCACACCGTCCCTTCCAGCAGATGCAGCAAGGCATCCTGTTCATTAGATAACAATTGATGTTTCATTTGATCGTCACAAGAAAACATACAATTTTGGTGTGGTAAGATCTCCGTGTACATGCAACAAACAACTGGATGCGACTTTGGAAACGGTCAGAGTCCTTTAGACGTTTCAGGTAGCCTCTCAATTACCTTTCGTCAGTGACCGAGGAGAGCTTCTTGGAATGCAAGTTTTATACCCTATTATCACCCAAATAGCCGAAGTATACGTGGTTTATCAAATTAACATCATACATGGTGAGTTATGCTGCTACTGAAAGAAATAATAACTATAAGAGGTTGAATAGAAAATATAAAGCAAATCATTCAAATAAGTGTCTCCTACCCCCAAGAGTCATCGGCAATGTAATCTTGTTCGCAAAGTCTCCAGTGTTGTGCACGGATCTCTTGGCTCGCTGATGCACTTCAGCTCCGTACAGAAAGGTGGCGCTTTTACCACGCCTATCTCCGTTCACGTCCTCCTGAGCATTCGGGCCTTGAAGACTGACCTGTTGGGCGACATTACATATACCTCATTAACTCCGTATCAAGCTAATATGTTTATCTTGCTTGTCGTTTTTAGTCTCGCTCGTCAGGCTGACTAACAGGTTGGCAAAGGTCAAACTCGACCAACCGTGTAATGTGAACACGTTCATCTGGAGATCTGTCCTGCAGGTCCAGACTAAAGACCGCAGGGGACGACTTTTCTCCTCATTGCACTCGTGCAGACAAAGTCGTTAAGTTTGTAATGCTGTGCACCGGGACCAAAATCTCTTGAAGGCTGTCATCGTTTGTTAAACATACCAAAATATTCTTGATACCAAGGCACAATCCAAAATTGCACAAGTCCGCTTTATAACCTTGCCTAAAGTCATGGCAACTTTATTTCTACATCACGTACAATAACACATCACGTTTAACTTTTTTTAGATTTACAGAAAGTTGAAATAACATATAGCCAAAAGAACATACAGCATTTCGTCTTTACCAGAGATACAATTTCTTTTACTCTTGATCTGATTTCTAATAACAGCAACAATTTGTCTTGTCAACCAGCAGAACTATACATTTGTTTTACCCTTGGTCTGTTTTCTTGGTAGAGGCTGGGGAGCAAAAGTGGAACAGGAAACCGTTACAGTTCATTACCGGTACCTGCAAAATATTGCGTCAGCTCTTATGATCTGGGGTTTTTAGCGTCGTTTAAGCACAAATAATGTGGGTAGAAGTGCTAAATAACACAGTCTCACGCAGCACCCTGAACCAAAAAAAAAGTATCTATTTGGAGTTCGTCTTGAATTAGAGAGAGAACTACTTGTACTAAACGGTCTTACCTGCACGTCTAGGTGTTCTCTCCATTGTCGCAGCTCTTGCACATGCGATTCCATTTCCTTCAGCTGCGCTTCAGTTTCCTTCAGGTGCGTTTCCGTGTCCTTCAGGTGAGACAGCTGTAACTTGATCTCGCCCAGTTCCGCCCCCAGCCGCACCATTACAAACACGACGACAAACATGGTGACGAAGCTGACAATCACGGCCGTGACAGCCACGATCAGTGTACCCTGGCCATTTGATGCCCCTTTACCCCGCACGGCTCCGATCTTGGGGTAAGTCATGTCGTACAGCGTTTCGGAACCCATTGCTGGATATTTCC